>NC_142119.1:7625000-7785000 GCF_056152115.1 Neolamprologus brichardi | reverse complement strand
TGCAAACATGACAAGTGAAATCTCCTGCAGCTTAAACATGTGAGAGGTTGATCGCGCAGAGAATCGCTGAGCGTTATGTTAGTGCGTGTGTAAAAGCAGCAGGATATATATTTTAGTTCTGCTGAGCCAAATAAGACAGGTCAGGGTGAAGAAGTGACAAAACGGAAAGGTTATGACAAATCAGACTATAAGGCAAAAAGAAAGTGCAGCTTTATGGTTTCATGGACAAAAGAATTTCTGTGGCTGCAATATGACGAGCTAAATAACCAGGGCTGCACATAAGTGGTCCGCAGGTGCGCATTCGCTGTCAAAATAAAAACCTGCACAAGATAAGAAGTTGCAACGCGTGTTTGCGTACATAAGATTTTCAGGAGGAGGACAGACATTTGTTTAGAACTCTTAAAGATGTCGAAGAAGCTCCTTTAAGCAATTACTGTGATGTTCCTCCACCTCCAAAGAAATGTCAGAAGGAGTCCGAACCACAAAAGAAGCGCGTATTCTCGGAAAAGTGGTTGCAGGAGGTGAGCTGGCTTCAAACAAATGATGAACGCACAGAAATGTGGTGCAGAATGTGCCGTGAAAATTTAATAAATGACAAATTAATAAAAAGGCATGAACATTTTTTTTGTATCGAAAAAATATCGAACCGTGACACCAAAGTATCGAACCGAACCGAACCGTGAATTTTGTTGTATCGTTGCACCCCTAACAGGTATGCGTACACAGTCACACACGAGCACTCACATAGACACAGACACAGAGTTTGCAGCACACTGTAGGGAGGTTTTATGATGGGGACACCTCTATAAAGCTGGCTGTAACTAACAAAGGGGTGAAGATTTTGCAGAGGGACACACCGGCCTCGTCTTCCCTTCTAGAAGTGCATGCTTAAATGAAGATGAATAAAGATGAATAAAAGTTTTGTGAAAATGACTACTGAGTTCCGGTGCCGTCTCTGGAAGTTTCGACGAATAAAAGAACCGGGGTAAAACTGATTTCGCAACAACGTCTATTTGAATGAAACTGCAGATACACTCAGATGTTATTTTCTTGGTGGATCTATAATGTTTGAAGTAGGATATCAGTGTCTCACACGGGGTTGTTTGATTGTTTCTCTGTTTTCTTGTATTATTGCAGGATCTTTACAACATCAAGCATCTTGAGCAAACCGCTGTTGTGATTTGGAGCTATACAAATAAAGGTGAATTGAATTGAACCAAAGATCAGGTACAGCTTGACAGCATGCCATCCAAAGCTCTCTGACTGACCTACAGGGTCCCTCTGATTCTGGTGGAGCACCTTGCTGTTGCTCCCATCCATGCTGGCCATGTTAATGGTGTTGCCGTCTGTCCAGTACATTTTCCTGCATGAGAAGATGTGAAACGAATATGCATTAATTAAAAAAGGCAAAATATATCAAAGTTATACAGCGCAATCAATGACTGTTGTTTTCTAAACTGTAACTTGAATGTGGGCCAAAACATTTGATCTGGCAGCCTTGTGAAAACACCCGAAGCATGTAGAACAGTTTCTATACAAGCAGGATGTGATCCCTCGTTTTCCAGGTGAGGCTTCCTCACACTCTGAAGGTGAAGTGCTCATAAAGCGCACAGGCTGCTCTAATCTACTTACCCCTTGGCAGGGTGCACTACAAGGCACCTTGGCTTATCAATGCCGTGGATGATGGACGTCTTTAGGGACCCATCAAAGCGAGCCACATTGATTTGGGACTCGTCGTTTTCAGAGCTCAGCCAGTATAAGTTCTTGGAAAGCCAGTCTAAAGCCAGACCGCGGCAGTTGACTATATCTGTCAGGAAGGGCATGAAAAAGCTGTCAGGCTCGTGTGCTTCAATGAAATACATGAAAACAAGATACATAAGAAGCAACATAACAACATTCACACATGCAAATATAATGCAGAACAGATGGAAACAGCAAAACATAATCACTGTGATAATAATTAATCTCAGTTACCAAACCAAACGAACATCTCTGAAGTCTAAAGACGTGCACGTTAGCTCAGTTTGTGATTCCAGTGTGCAGAAAATAACACGATGTACAAATCCACACCCAACTGTACTGGTATACCTGCAATCTCCATACAATTATCCTTATGTCATATTTAATATATTGATCATATGAATATACAAACATGTGTATAATAATGTAATAAGACAATAGTAATAACCACCCGATGTGTACTGGTGTTTTCTGTAACAGTCGCTCCACTGATGAGCTCTTTAGCTGAAATTCTGTTTTTATGCTAAATTAGATTTTTGTCAACGTCCAGGAATTTTGAGCTCTGTTTTATAAACATTATTAAAACTTATTATCTCTGATTAAGATACCAAATTAAAGTTATTTACTTGCATTCCTGAACAGAAAAATGTTTAAAGTGAATCTCGACTCCTCTGAAAAATGAAGCTCGTCGTTGTCCTTATAAACATGTTTTTGACAGATTTCTCAAATATTTGTGTTTCCTTGTTTTTAAGACAGCTTGTCTGATAAATGTATCGAGCCGTGTAAACAAAACAAAAACCTTCAGGGTATCTTTTCATTTAACGTCTGGAATCGACTCACCTAAGGAGATGACAGTCTCGAGCTGGGTGCCATTGATGAACGCTCGTTTGATCGTTTGAGTTTTGATGTCGGCCCAGTAGATCCTCTCCTCCTGGGAATCGTAGTCCACCACGGTGACATCATCGATATCTGGCACCGTCAGAGCCGTCATGACGTTCATGTAAGGGTCGTCGATGTCCACGCCACGGATTTCAGACCGCCGCACATACAGGAGGAACCTTTTCAGCTCTGGTGAGATAATTAAGCAACCGATCACTTGGCATAGTGCATTTTCTGTTTTCACAGACAGGAGTTATAATAATGACTGATATGGACGTTGGTGTAATATAAAGAAAGAGGAAATATAAAAGATGTTCCCACTCACCAAAGCAGGACTGTTTGTTGGTGGAAAGCTTCATGAGGTGTGGGCAGGTGCAGGAGGCTGTGCGGTTGTAATTGATGAGACACAGATGTGAACAAGGACCACGTCCATCGTTCTTCTCACACGGGTTAGGAACTGACGGGAGCGAGGAAAGGGAGGAAAACACAACACAAAGTAAAATGAGGAGTTAAGAGATCAGACGGGATAATAACAGGACGCAAACTTGACTAAAAGCCTCGGTGACATTTACAGGTCCGTCTGACTGCGTGTAAGGAAACAAAAGCATCATTTTGCACTTGTGTGGCATTAAAGCAGAAAATAAATGAGAAAGCATGAAAGTGGGGCACTTCTGAAGAGAATAAATGAAAGCTCCAACACAAGTTATGAACAAAGGTCACACTCACAAGAGAAACGCTGAAAAAAGTCAAACATGTTAGGACGTCTGTTCTTAAACACGGAGAAAACGTTGGATTTGCAGCTGATCCTGACGTATCCTTGCAGGTTGTTCTCTTGACCAGTTTGGAGGTTTACAAATACGTGAAAATTATACAAATAAAATCGATTTTCATATTCTGCCTCTTGCATTAAAGGTGACAGTATCACTTGTGCTTCTACTACCACAAACTAAACTGAGCGGTGCCCTCGTAGGCGCAATACAAAGGACTGAGTTTCCACCATTTCTTACTGTACTCTCTTCACACTAAATCACCTCAGTCAGACTAAAGAAAATCACCCGCAGTTCAATAATTTCTCATCATGCTGCAGTCATATTTCATGCATCAGAAAAAAGCATTTCTCTATCCACTCTGGATGATTCATGTCAAACAAGCTCATTCAAAGTTTATTCCCCAAGCTCCTTCAGCAGCACACTGGAGAACCTCGTTGCATTTCAAATGCGGCTCATTTAGACTGAAAAGAAGCATCTCTGTCTTTGCATTCTGGAAACAACACCCGGCCGACTCAGTATGCTAACAAGGAAACACGGTAACGGTGCTGCACTTGGCTGAATCGCCGTGTGGAGGAGCGACGGGCAGGAACATCGCAGCCAAAGTGTTGCTTTATTTGAAACTTTCAGAAGCAGCAGAAACTGTTACCTCTCAAAAACAAACAAATTCATTTTCTGTCAAAGCCTCTGAATGCAGAACTTATATGTTTGTGTCCATCATTCACTATAGCAGACCTTCCCAAAGTGTGGGGCCCACCCCCGCAGAGCCATTGCAGGGGGGGCGTGGTATGAAAAGGGGGAGGAAACAAAACGCTTGGACACTGGTAGCACGGGGCGCCCACACAAACGCAAAGCAGGAGATGAAGCATCGCTGAATATGTTTCCAAACCAACTTCATTCTAAGCCAAAGACGAGAAAATATGGTGAAGCAAATCTTCCCTTTGGTTTCACCTGCACAAGTGCCGAGGTAGGTCTCCCTGCAGGATAGTTTTTCCCTTCGTCGGGAGCAGCGCTGGGCTGTTTAAATCACGGACAAACAGTATCCCACATTCTTGATTATTAGTTCACAAACACTTCTCATAATGACTAACTACTCCTGACATTTTGGAGATGTTTGCTCTTTATACAGTAAAGTTACAGTGGATACAAATAACATCAGGCTGATCCTGCCACGATTTGTTCCCTTGGTTCAAATCACAGACAAACAGGATCCCACAGCTGTTTATGTTTTTAAACCCATTTTGCACAGAGAGGCATTTTTGGAAAAATGTATTGACAGTAATGTTGAATATTATTACACAGGAAAAAAACAACTACATGTAAAATAATCACACCTCTGCCTTTGTAAATGGAGGGACAGTAACTGTGTGTGTGCGTATGTAAGCGTGTAAAACCTGCAGATAGAGACAAAATTCTGCAATTCCTCTCATGTAAACAATAACGTGGCGCACAGCGTGACGTGGAAATAACCACATACCTTTGACGTTGCGTGACCAACTCTGTATTCCTCGTCCACACGTAAACGCTAAAAATGAGTTTTAAAAGATTTCAGTTTTCGGTGATTCGAAACGCCGTTTACGTGGACGAAACAGCTGCGTTTTCAAAAACACCCGTGTAGGTGTGGACGTAGCGTAAAAGAGTTTGCAGTTTATTTTCTTACTACCTGTAATTTATTGCGGATTACTTGTATTTGCTTAATTGTTTACTAAATGTTTGAGGTGTGAAATAAACCGCAATGGAGCAAAATAGGTGTGTGTGTGGTTGGAGGATGTGTTTGTGCGCGGGGGGCGCGAACATTATTCTTGTAAAATAAAGGGGGGCCTAGCAAAAAAAGTTTGGAAACCACTGCACTAAAGGAACAGAAGAAAATAAGGTAGAGCTATCATCAGCTGAATGTATAGAAAATTACTAATTTCACGCCACTAAATAGATTATAGTGAGAAACTGACCCAACTGCTGAAAACAGAAACTCAGAGGAGACATTAATGTCTATGCAGTCTAATCACTGTGGCCGAGCTTAATGTAAGTACACCATGATGTTACAGAAACACATCAGCATCAGCATGTGTTGGTTAAACTGTCGAAAGTATAGATTTTTATGTTACTGCCTCTTTATAACGGGCAAATGAAAATAGGCTTCTTGTTGCTGTTATTCATTAGAATTGCCCCGATGCTCTCCTGGGCCCCCCTTTGGCCCCTGCTGGAAGCTTCAGAGGGAAGCTGGGTGTTGTGCTCATTTCTCCCACCTTCATATCTTTTCTGGTCCAGATGTTCAGGGGTCAGTGAAGCATCACATCCTGAGACACAGGTTCTGGCTAAAGTGACTAATAGTGAGCTCATCCCCACTTGAGCTTTTTCCAGAAAGGATTCGACGCGCTGTCTCGCTTCTTTGGGTAAAAGACCTGGCTCACACTCATCGACCGTGACTGCGAGGACAGAACGTTCACTGACACTGAGGTCCCTGTATTAGGACATGTCTGTTATTAAAGACATCATGATGCCATTTTTAACTAACATGCTGCTCAGTGAAGAGGCTGCCTGATAGCAGGCGTGAGGGAAATGATACAGCACAGAACTACAATATTGTATCCACCAAACAGATTTTATTAAATATTAAAATAAACAGTAAAGTTTTTCTTAAAGGTGGTGCAACAAGAAGGGCGTGGGTTTGACTCCAGTGTGTTCTCTCAGTCCACAGACATGCACGGGGTCAGGCTATGTGTATCCTGCTCCTCACATACAAGGTCTTAAATAATCAGGCCCCATCTTATCTTAATGACCTTGTAGTACCATATCACCCTATTAGAGCACTTCGCTCTCGCTCTGCAGGCCTACTTGTTGTTCCTAGAGTATTTAAAAGTAGAATGGGAGGCAGAGCCTTCAGTTTTCAGGCCCCTCTTCTGTGGAACCAGCTTCCAGTTTGGATTCGGGAGACAGACACTATCTCTACTTTTAAGATTAGGCTTAAAACTTTCCTTTTTGCTAAAGCATATAGTTAGGGCTGGACCAAGTGACCCTGAATCCTCCCTTAGTTATGCTGCAATAGATGTAGGCTGCCGGGGGATTCCCATGATGCATTGAGTTTTTCTTTTCCAGTCACCTTTCTCGCTCACTATGTATTAACAGACCTCTCTGTATTGAATCATATCTGTTATTAACCTCTGTCTCTCTTCCACAGCATGTCTTTTATCCTGTCTTCCTTCTCTCACCCCAACCGGTCGCAGCAGATGGCCGCCCCTCCCTGAGCCTGGTTCTGCCGGAGGTTTCTTCCTGTTAAAAGGGAGTGTTTCCTTCCCACTGTCGCCAAAGTGCTTGCTCATAGGGGGTCATATGATTGTTGGGTTTTTCTCTGTATCTATGAAGCGCCTTGAGGCGACTTTTGTTGTGATTTGGCGCTATATAAATAAAATTGAATTGAATTGAATTGAATTAATTCTCTGTAGGTGTGAATCAGTGGTTGTTTGCCTCTATGTCTGTGAGAGGCAGGAACCTGTCCACAGGGTGGATGGTTGGATGGATGTTGTTCAGTCTATCAGGTAGTGTTGTTGAGTGTATGAACTGAGATGACGTTAGCACACATTAAAACAGAAAACCCAACGAGCACGGGACACACTTAGCGTGACCAAGGTGAGAAATCGAGAAAATAACACAGACTGCAAAGTTTTGGAAAACCATCGCTTTTCTTAAACACTCCAAACCCTGTAAAGCAGATCTGCACACAGCCGTACGCTGCACACAGAGAAGCATAACGCTGGGTACGGTCTGATTAACTCAGATGCATGAATGTCACAGGCTGTGACTGTAAGAGCTCATGATGTCACAGAGGAGCGGCGACTGTAATACCTGCAGTACCAGAGTAAACACGTGGTCTACTCTCTAACACACACAGTTCAGTTTGTTAAGCATATGCAACGTTTATTTACTAATTTGGTCTTAATGACATGTTAATCACTCCGTCTCCTTGACAACCACATTTTGCATTAACAAAAATAGAAAAAATAAGATAAAATTAGGGCTGTCAGCGTTAACGAGCTGCCCCCGCTAACGTGTTAGCGCCGCCCAGCCCCACGCAAAGGGGCTAGCCGCGTTAGCCGCGTTAACGCAGTTTTGCGGTAATGTCATTTTAACACAATTAACGCTGACAGGCCTGGATAAAATAGTGTTAGGGTCACGATAGCGCCTCTGCAGGCTCAGGTGATTCCCAGTTCAAGTCGAGCTTCTCCAACAGTTCAACGGCATCAGCAGAACTCACTGTCATCACCCTGTTGTGTACTTACTCTCTAATATACAGTCTTAGAGAGGCGATAAGCTAAAGTAACCTTCTGCTCTGTCCTGGTGTCTCGGGTCCATAAAGCCTCAGCTCGTTCAGCGTGTGCATGCAGATTTACCCACAGGTCTTGGTGATGACGGATAAAACAGTGGTTACCATCTGCATCACACATGAGGAAGGAGGACAAGGCTGATACTTGATGGAGACATTGATCAGGTTCTTGGCACTAAATCCAGGTTTTATTCTGATGCATCTGTTTTACAAATAAATCAAAATTCAATGTCAAAGCACCCGTTTTGGGCAAAGAAAAAAAAGCAGTTGATTGAAAATGCAGTCAGTGCTATTAATTTCAAGCCTGGCACTGTATCTCACAGCCCGATCTGCATATCAATTAAAACACGTGTAGGCCTCCTGTCAGATCGCTCATCAACTCTGCTTCTTTTGTGGTCAGAAACTTGGCTTCTTAGCGTCTCGCTGAATCGATTACCTGTTCCACGGTGATGTGAATGCAGATATGGAGTGAATATTAATGAAGTTTCAGAAATATTTTGAATATTTTCTGCAATCACAACACCTTGTTCACACTTTAATTGATTTGCTTATTGGACATGCCACAGTTATTCACTGGCAGATGTGCTTCTCACTCAGCAGCTTCCATTATTCACATTTTGTACAAGTAAAAAAAGGTAATATAAGCCAATTACAATAATATGGATGGTGAAAAAAAAAAAACATTCAAAAGGTACCATTAACTCAAGCTAGCTAATTCTCTGCATGACTACCTTTTCATTCAGACACATGCTCATTGACTGACAGGCCAAATTAAGGCCCAGGCAGAAGCTGAAATTAATTGCAATATGCTTCATTTTTCTTTCTTTTGCTACATGAGACTGAATCCACAGTCAGTTCCTCTAGTACTACAGGATTAAACCCAAATTCAATTTTTTTATCGGTGTTACAACTGAATGATCTGATTCATTATTTGAAACTCCATAAACATGTTGTACACATCCAGCCATCGAAGCTTTTCCCGTTTGAAATAACGAGCTCACCTTGCGGTTGCCGGCTGGGGTGGAAGATCTGCAAGTCAAAAGGCTGAGCACTCGTCTTCTGGATGACCGTCACATTTTGTCCGGTCCACTTATTGGCTCTCGCTAAAGTGTTCGTCCTCCAGTCCGTCCAGTAAACACTGCCCCCGAAGAGAGACACGGCGAAGGGGTGGGACAGGTATTCGTGGCCCCTGAGGATCTCGATGACGCCCGTACCATCGTAGAGGGCAGAGAAAATGGCGTCGGAGCTGTTCAAGAGAGGCCGACAGCGTATCATTAAACGACTCTTCAAATGCATCGAAGGGGACGAGTGGATATAGGGAGATCACAGTGAAACCCTCCAGTCCACTGATGGACCTACTAAATTGTTCAAGACCCACTTAAACCAAGAGATGGCCATTGTGCCAAATATTACATTTTCTCCATTATTTCATGCCTGCTGGGAGAATTTAATGTCACACATGCCTCAGAAGTCCTACAAAGAAGATGAAGACTAACCGTGCATCGGTCCAAACAATTCTCTTTTCCAAATGGTCCAGCGTTAGTCCGTTAGGCCAGGCTCCAATCTCCATGTCCTTAAACACGATGTGTCTGCCTCCTCCGCTCATTGATGCAGCCTCGATTCGGGGGAAAGTAGCATCCCAGTCGGTCCAGAAGAGGATCCTTGGAAAAGGAAAAATGTTTATACAACAGACAAAGAAAAAACATACATCCACAAAACTGCCTGTTAGGCTTTACAAGCCATCATTTACTGCTGTTTGTCAAAGCCAGAAGCTGAAAAATGGGGTAATTGCTCGCAATAAAATGATGCTGTAACTGCATGTATTAACACAGACAGTGGCAATGATGATTGTCCAAGAGCAGCACCAGCGATCCGGCGCAACCCTCAACATCTGTGACAGGCCTGGAAATGGGAGGCCATCTGTTTTATTATGACTTTTCACAGCTCAATGAGGCCTGAAAATGAACACCATTATTGATGCGGCCAGGACACTACCCCGAGTCCTACTCCAACGCAGCAAACATCAACGCTAACGCCGGTCCACAAAGTCATCCAGAACGGACGGGAAACCGGGTCCTCGAGCTTAAATCACACGCCGACGACAACGAAACTGTGTTAGGAAGAAATATCCTCGACCAGATCGATAGCCTTATTCACTTGATAAGGCCTCCCTGATCAATGACCCACTACTTTGAGTGGATTTGAGTAATTAGATTAGAATTATTGCCCTGTAATGGAAATGCGCCTTTAGGCACCAAAAGCAGCCATTAATCCTACTCTGCACAACCATGAAATGTACTGTAGTCATCCTCCCGCTATAGGGGGAGTGCATGAGCAGATTACTCATTTCTTAAGAGTGTTAAATTGATTTTTGGAAAGTCTGGCTTTGCTCTAATCTTAAATGCACCGGCCAAAACATACAACTCATGGTTAGTTCTCAGTGAAATCCGAGCAGCACACCAGCGGCAGAGGCAAACCGATTCATGCTTCATTTGCTGATGATGGATGCTGTAGATAGACAGAGTGTAAAATTAACTCGACTTCCAGGATCGCAGTGGTTACGCACATAACCGATTTCTTACTTTTGCTCTTGGAAAAAAGTAACTCGTTTATTTTTAACATGTCTCGGGTATTTTTTTAATGTCAAGCAGTGTCGTCTTAATGTGTAGAGATCTATTATATTTATTATTATTAATCACTGATGTAAAGCACTGAGGGTAAATTAAGATTGTGGGTGTGTACATGTTTAGGCGTCCTTGTGAGGACAGAAATTTGACATGTTGCGTCTTTTACTGCTAAATTTAAGCTCACAGTACACTGCCTGTGTCAACAGGAGTGAACCACACTGCACTGGGTCAAACAGGACCAGCTGGTCATATTTTTGACGGGACATTTTGCTCCAGACCAGAACAGAAGAAAGAGGTTTTCATACGCTGGCCTTCAATGCCATGTTATAAACGTCCTGGTGATTCAGCCTCCTAATGACTCCTTTGGCCGGTTTCCGGGTGGGATGATTGTACAGCACACATCTTTGAATGACTTTAACCTCCTGAGACCTGAGCACTTTCATAGCATGCATTTTTAATTTCTCTTTGCTATTTGGCTTTATAGAGTTCGATAGAACACCATAAACTCACAACTAATGATGTGCAAAACTCTTTATTTGGAGTCTGAACACAGCAGCATTTAGTACAAAAACTAAATGAGAAGCAACAACTGTGCCCCTTTGAACAACATGGCTCATTTGAAAGAGCAAAATTTAGTCTTGTAGTCTAAACAACCCAAAATGTGATGTCCCCACATGTGGACGCCTGTCAAGTATACAGACAGGCTCACATACGTACACTCACTTGGTTTAATAACTGAAATAACCGACTACAACTGACGATGTCTCTGTGGCAGAATAAAGACAGCACTCACTGGACTCACCAATACTTCCTCAGAAAAGTCCTCAGTAAAGGTCTCAGGACGATGACATGTTCTCACATGCTGGGACAGGTTTCATCAATTAAAACAGAAGTATGTAAATATAACGATGTGTCATCAGTTTCTGAAAGAAGACCTAAACTGTCGTCCTGGGATGTTCAGGAACAAACGAACGCTCAAGCTGCCATGAACTGGAAACAGCTGCAACACCAGTGTGACCGACCACACTGCAACCAGTTTTACATCGCCATGGACTGAGGAGGTGCCCTGCTCTGAAATCCACACCACGCTGCTGTCTGGACAAAGGTTTTCTGGTCAGAGGAGACAAAGACTGAGTCGTTTGGCTAAATGACGAGGAAGGTGAGGATGACCTCAGATGACCTCAGATCCAAGCCTTTGTTATGCATCGACGTCCTGACAGAGAACATTCACCTGACTTAAAGCAGACAAACGTAAGCAACAATCCTCACCTACATGATGTGTGTTAAAATGATCAAAAAGCATGATTGTAATTACTTTCAGACCTTTACCAGTTTATCCGTCTTTTATTCATTTACTTTGTGTAACAAAGACAGCATGTGGACAATCTCCACGCATAGAAACAAGACATAACCTGCACCTACTTCACACTGACTGAAAAGGACTTCTGAGAAGATGTAAGATATTAAAAAGAAAACTATTACGCACATAATAGCATCATTGTTTCACTAAGTGAGATAAATATATACACATATATCCAGATAAAAGAATAATAACGTCTGCATCGCTCAGAGGCTAAAACTTTATGTCCTGAAGTTTGACTCTTCCTGTTCCCACGTGCTGGAATATGTTTCTTATAAAGGAGATTTAAATCACTCTAATCCAAAAAGCATTATTACAACAAAAACACACGTGAGGTACCTACAAAGCCTGCAACCTTTAAGCAATGCCTCGTGCATTTCAAGCTAAACATGACGAGCTCCCACTGTTCTCTTTCTCTTCAGGCACCAACAACATACAAAGTCTCCAGATGTGCCGTATCAGCGGCTAATAATGAGCTGGACCTGTTACACTGCTGTTGCAGACATGCTTGCTGACTGCAGGGCACAGAAAAGTCATTCATTTCAAAGCCACAGATCATTCTGCAAAGACCCTCTCTGTGCATCTCAGCAGGATAAACAACAGCACGATTTGAAAACTGGGCCCAGGGGTGAATGATTCAAATAAAAATAAAGCTTTTATTTTTTAAAATGGTGGTTAAAGTGTTTCAGAGAAAAACACTCTTGAAGATCAAGAGAGAAGGGGCAGTAAAGCATATAAAGCAGGAGGCACAGCGGCTCTGATTACTGGAATAAAGAGCAAAGCACTACTGACTGGATTTTATAACTGCTGCTTTAATGAACCCAACATGACAGACATGTTCATGCATCAAGGCCGATGCAGACGTGAAAAGCAGACGGAGGATGTGCGTGGTTTTCTTTTCTCATAATTTTAGAGCCTGATGGAAAAACAGCTACCGAGTCTGTAAATGAGGGAGCTGGTGCCCAACGTACCCCTGTCCCGGGTCGAGAGCGATGGCCCGCGGATGCTCCATCCCTCCGGCTATGAGCGTAGTGCGCATTTCTCCGTTAAGCTTGGCCACCTCGATCTGGTCCAGATTGCTGTCGATCCAGTACAGCTTCCCAGTGATCCAGTCCACAGCCAGACCCTCCGGAGTGGCCAGGCCGTGCTGCACGACCACCTCGATTCCCGTTACCCCTGAAACAGCATTGGCAGCAAGACCGCATGACTTCACGTTCTTTCACATTCATTCAGCCTTGAACTTCTCTAATCGCCGCTCGGCTGAACCGCGTGCCAGAAAGCTGGATTTAACAGAGCCCTGCTAGCTCTTTAAGTCAGCGCGATGTGTGATTGAGTCCCTGTGAGAACAGACCCTAACCCTGGGCGCTGACAGCTGCATGCTCTGCTCAAGTGCTGCACGTTCCCGCACCGTAGACGACGCTTAGACCTGATACTACCAACAGTTTGCACTCATCATGTGTGGAAGTAGCTCATACAGCACTGACATAACCGACAGTCAGCAGGAAGCAGTGGTTAGTGCAGGAAAACATTCATGAAGCAAACAAAAAAACTGAATAATCTGGAGGGAAGCTGTTTAATACAAAAAAAGGCAAATGGGTTAGAAATATATGAAAATCCATCTGTTTACAGCGATTCTCAGATGGATGGACTTTTGTGGGTGTTTCACAGAGGGTGGAACAGCCACAGAGGTGATATCTACTGCTCCACAGAGGCAAATAAAGGCTCGGGAACTAAGTGAATGCACTGCCACCCACAAAAATAAAGAGCGAATGAGAAATTCTGATTCATCATTTTATGAGACTTTGTACTACAGAAGCTTTAGACTTGTGCAGTATTTGTAAGTTTGGCCAACCTGAGATATTCTGTAAGGAGACAATATCAGCCCTGTGCAGCAGAAATGAGTCTGTGTGACAGCAGGAGAATAAAACAGAACAATATCATCGTCGCTGTCTGAGAGGAAAAATGAGCGAAGCGTGAAGGTCTTACTGACAGTGTGTGAGAGCATACCTCCAGACTCTGAGAGCTTCCCCCTGTAGATCTTATCTTCCACCACGTCTGTCCAGTAAAGGAGGCTGTGGTTGAAGTGGAAGTCTAACGCGATGGTGTTCCTCAGTCCTGGCACCAGCAGGCTGTAGTCTCGTTTGTGAAGGTCTATTCGTCGTATCTCGTGCCGGATCGAGAAAATGACGAAAGCCTCAAAGGGATCTAGTGAAGGCGACACAGTCGAAATAAGCTTTATTCTTATGTGTAAATTATCAACGCAGCATGAGAAGAATGAGACTCAACACTGTGGCCGTCTTCATCAGGATTTTCACCGTAAGGTATTAATGACACAAAGACTCATTTCTGACTATTGTTACCAAATATATTTAAAAAACAGACAAGAAAAAAAATAATACTAATCTACCATGAAAACTAAAATAAACCACGACCCTCATGAATCACGTGAATAGATATTTGGTAAGACTTAGGGGTGGGGGAAAAAATCGATACTGTGTAGTATCGTGATATTTTGTTTGCTAATAATGTATCGATACAGGGACAGCAGAAATCGATATTTTGTTACAAAAAAGGTTTTTGTGCTCTGACTTCAGAGCATGTTGATCCTTTTTCTGAGCAAGAATCCTGACATTCCTTCACTGTCCAAATGTGTTTAACTTTTTTTTGGCAGCAATAAACATGACAGTTTACTTATTTTCATTTAAGACATGTTTTATTTTAATTAAGTTTAAAACTTTTTTATTTAATGTAAAATTATATTTTGTTTTAATTTACGTTCAAATTCTTCAGTTGCTGAAGGGGCTGCACAGTTTTCATAAACTGCATAGTTCACAATAGCTATAATTGTACCAGATGGTTGTGTTCAGTTAAGTTGGACTAGACTGTAATACAAACCGTTCAGTTTGTCAACAATAAAACTGAAATGAGAGAAAGACTGAGTGTGAGACTTTGTTATTAGATAAAATGAATATTGATAAAGTTTACCTTTATGTACAGAATCTGAATATCACAAAATATTTTTAAAAATTGCAATAATATCGTATCGTGCGTTAAGTATTGTGATAATATCGTATCGTGGGATGTATGGTGATTCCCACCTCTAGTAAGACTTGCAGGTTTTTGTCTTTTTGTAAAGTCAAACCAAAATGATGACTTTGCAAACCGGATGCATACGTGCACATCACTGCTGACCTATTCTGCTCCTTTCTCGTCTCTGCTGTAATCTGACACCTCTCCAATGCATCCAGCTGAGGCCTCTCGGTGTGTGCACACTGAGCATGAAGCAAATTCAATCTCAAGAACAGCTTTTACTCCACTCCAACAAAGTGGAGACACTGACGCGCACATAAGCAGACAGATGTCTTTTAAGGTGGTCGTTGTTGTCCTGCAGTACCCACACAGAGCCAGCTCCTGTTATTAAAACATGTCGTCCACACCGAGGAATTAAATGATCTTGTTTAGCAAATATTAGAGCCACGAGTCTGCATGGCTGCTGTCTTGTTTAGTGAAGTCACAGTCCTTCCCTGCTTTACCTAAAATCACACATCTGCTTCCCTTTTCCATTAAAGTGAATGTCGACCCTTGTGCTAACTGCTAGCAGCTAGCTTTAAATGATGCCATAGTACCGTTGGGCATTAATGGCAGCCTGAGCTCCTGTGCTCTCAGGGCTGCATGCTGCAGCACATGCAGATACGTAGACGCTACAATCAGAGATCGAAGGCTCTTTTGTTCCCTAGAAGACATTTTAATAAGTCACACAGCACAGAGCCGCTGTTCGTGCTATTAATGACAACTGCTTTTTGTAACAGTAAAATTTGCATAGTAATTAAAACAATTAAGTTTAATTTGCTTCAATATATTCCCTCCACTCGGCTCAGTGCGCTGTGCAGATGACACGCTTTTAAACATTTCTCATTGGCTCACGCCATAATGTGGCACGCATTTATATGCATCGGATGCAGCCAAACCGACGTGTTGCCAAACATTTTCCCATTTCTGAAAAAAGCAGATACATTTGTAAGTCGTGTCCTTTGAGGAATAAATGCTGTAGGGTCTCTAAGAAGTGTCTAAATCTAGCGACAAGTCGTAAAGCTGGCAAACAGCGCTCCCAATCCCAAACTCTCCGGCCTCGCCCACCGAGGCTCCGGACGCTATTTCTGCCTCCAGTGCAGCTCGTCTCCTGAGAGGCGCACAGCTAACACTTGGAACATGCCACACATGGACACTTGTACACAAACTGCACTTAGTATTTCAAAAACTTTTGCAAGTCTTTTCTCACAGCACGCTTTACTCAGTCACACTTTAGGGAACACAGATGTAATTACAACTGTGTCCTTGCCTCAATGTCACGTCTCAGTGCTGCAACCAAACGAGCTACAATGCTTCTGCAGAGACGATGTGTACTCGCAGCTTCTCCCCCCCCCCCAACAAGCCATTTATTACTGCGATATGAAAAGGAAGAAAAGCCGTGAGCTCTGGACTTCACAAAGCATCCAGCAGCAACGCTTCTCAGGATTCAGGTGCAATGCTTGTGTTTGCATGCAGAATGTGATTTATGATGAAGCTGTACAATTCAGATCAGCTCCCAGAGAAAATTGTGTATTTTCCTGCGTTAATGTAAGATTAGAGCTGCAACTGCCATCAATCTCGGCGCCAAAGAGAGAAGCGAGTAATCAAAGCGAGGTCCATAAATCTGAACGCGACAGTCCAACAGCATGTGTTGTGTTTTGTATTGTGTTGCAGCGGCTTCAAAGCAGTCTAATCAAATGGATTAGTGAGTCACAGCAATCACATTAGGAGAAAGTTTGACTTTATTATGCGATGCCAGGCCGGTTAAATGTGTGTTTGGGCCTGAGGTGAGTCAGCTAGCAGAGCCGGCTCACTCAGCATCACAGGAGATGGAAACAGACAGTTCTCATGGCAGCCGAGCCTCTTCACATTTGATTGGATTTGAATAGATAGATACTCTAAATCACCGTCTATTACTGTTCTTCAGACTACCGCTCCACTTTTTTACCACTCACAGACGCTAACACGAGGACCTTCCCATTATGCTCTCATGTTTCAGCCGCTACTGTCCGCAGAATCAATCGATTATACGTTTCTCTATAATTAAAACTCACATTTTTCAATTACTCGCTTGCACAGAAGCTGAGATTACAACTCAAAATCAAACGCGTGCAGGTGCATCACGGCCAAGGACAAATGTATTATTACTGCAGCCACAGACCGGCAGTGCTGCACGCTGGAGGCAGCCTGCAGCATCACTGAAACAAACATTAGGAGGCTCGGTCTGTTACCTGTGCTGTGACAGCTGTCACCGTCCGAGTCGAGCATCCATCCTGGATAACAGGAACACTTCACTGTGGTCTTGTACTGCTCACACACTTGGCTGCACTTCAGGTGACGGCTGCAGTAGTCCACCACCTCACATGTCTTGTTGCTGGAGTCCAGGTGAAGCCCAGGGGGACACGAACACACAACTCCTTTGCCCGGTGCCACCGTGCACTGGTGACTGCAGCCCCCTCTGGCTACAAGGCACAAATCTGGGGTGAAGAAAGGTCCCTAAATCTTAGAAAGTACACAGAGATGAATCTGTGTCTGTCTGACAGGAATCCTAAAGGTTTAATATTTAAGCATAGGAAAAAAGATGTGGTCTTTTAAACTGTGAGCTGCTGCAGACATCAGAAGTCAAGCATAAAGGTGGTGTGTAATGAGCAGGCACATAAACAGCAGGTGGTGCAGATTCATGAGGAGAAGAGTGGCGTCTATTTGCATTTAAAGCAAAGCATGAAAAAACTCATTTTTTCCAGAAATTACATAAAAAACAAGTCTTAACTTTGTGCTCCTTATCCTGTCGTAAAGTTCTTGTTAATTAGCAGCTCGAGAGGAAAAATCGAGTGAAAATGAAGCCGCCCTATTTCCCTCACTGTGAACGAGACCTGGACTTAGCAACATAAGGAGAAATGAATAAAACGCTCACAGTTGCTAAATGGTGGGTGTGAATCCTGCTGAGCTGGTGCAACTCAATCAGACCCCTGAGGTCCCATCTGAACACAGCCTCATTTTCAATGAGGAGCCAGAAGCTCTTTTAGCTACAAAAACACTTGAGGGTCCTGTAAGGCCCCCGCGAGGCTCGGCTAGTGACGCTCTCGAAAATGAACCTCCGTGTTTACGCTGCTCACTTTTAAGAGATTAGATGGGAAGAGCTGCTCACATGAGATAATCTGTCTCATCTGAAGGCTGTTGGACAAACACTTGCAGACTTCATATTCTGTCCCTTTGGTCTCAACAGACACCAGTTACATGCTGACGGGACACCGAAGAGCTCCACTGGGAGATTTTTGGCATTCCCAACATCACAACATACTTGCATATCATACGTGTGATGATGTGAAACCCTGTAAATGTAGATTTGCCTTAAACAAAGGCTTGCTTGTCTTTGTATCGACTTTCTTTGGTTCTAAACTGCTGCTACACATCAAGTTTTCATTAATCCATCCATGCAGAAAGTGCATCGTTCAAAGTTTCCGTGGATGGAAGTCATTATTTTTGACACTTTCTCTTTAGTCTTCCCACTTAAAATGATTCTTATATGAAACATTCTCTCGTGGGCTTGAAAGGTGGGTGTAAATGTTCCTGAGGAAGAACAGCCGTTACAGTCAGCTCGGATCTCGCCGTTGACAAGTTTTGTCATATGTCTAATTATCCGCTGTGTAACTTGTCAGAATCTGTTGACACTGGTATGACTCAACTACTCCGGAAACTTTTCCAACCTTTTTCTGACTGAGCGTTTGATGAGCTGTCCGCATTAGCTGTCCACAACAAAAGGCTGCGTTTGGAAACCTCAGCGCCAGAAAGGAAAACGAGAAAAGCCGGGATGTTTACAAAAAGCGTGACAGCGGATGGTAAAACGGAAGAAGAGCGTGGGTGAGCTTTGCTCTGGATGTAGACGGAGTCATGTGTAGAACATTATATTCACTGGTTGATCCAGTGTTGTGGGATTAGATCATCAGTAATCATACACGACTCGTGTGTCCACATACTTTAGACATAAGACATCATTACCACAGATGGGTCCTTCGTCGGAGCGATCCGCACAGTCCACTTTGCCGTTGCAGATCTTATCGGGTGTGAGGCAGACCGAGGAGTCGTTGGCACACGGGTACTTGGGCGGCTTACACGCAGCCGACTCGCACGACTCTTCATCCGAGCGGTCCTCACAGTCGATGTCCCCGTCGCACACCCAGCTCTTTGTGATGCACTTGCCTGCAGGAGCCGAGCAAACATTAGCACAAAGCTTCCAAGCAGGTGAACGTTTGATGATGAAATCTTCTTATTTCTAAGGATTAGAAAAACAGGATTTAGAAATAAAGCTCCCTGCTGAGTGATGCATTCAGGGGAAGATGGATTTCTCAGTTCTTTTGTCATAACCTTAAAACAAACGCCATGTATTATTCCCAGAAGGCCACAGTCAACAAGCTGCCTCTCAGGTTTGTGTTTAAACCAATGAAAAAGTCCACATGCAATCAATATTCCCTGTGCTGTACAAAGGAACCTGATTGTTAAATCCCTCAATGCGGGCAGAAAGATGTAGGTAGAACCACGAAGGGGGGGGGGGTGAATAACAGAGACACTGGGATGTATCAGCACGCTTTTCACTTCCTCACTCAAAGCTTGTATGTTTTCCACATTTTCAATCCCACCGGCTGTGTTTGGCGCCAGATCGGTGCAAACTCACCTGGGATGGTGACGCAACTGCATATGTTTGCTTTTAAATAAAAATGCATTCACACGACGCTGCTGATTTAACCCGTCATATTCTAAATGTCTCATTTAGTGGTACCGTAGTTGCAAAGATAAACACAAACGAGTAAAATATGCTCGACACTTGTGGCGCAGATGCTGTGTTGGGCTGTTTTTGTGCTACTGCACATGGACAAGGAGGTTAATCATTTGTGTAATTGAATTATCTCCATCCTGAAAATGTCACCTTGAACGACACAGCCTGAAAACCGCACAGTCTGAGAGCAGAGGATGGATCGGGGATGTAAAAGAAGGGAAACAGATTTTATTCAGAGTGGGCGGCACGACGGGGAAACCTCCTCCTGAGTGGATTTATTAACATGGCTATTGCTTATTATTATTTTGAGGGTGAAATACTTTTTTATCTTCTTTCCAAATATAACCAACCTACTAAAATATCAGGTTTCATATTTAATTCAACAAAACGTTAGCGTAGCCACAAATGAGAGATGGCTACTCTCTTGAGATGGTCCTCAGTGTGGCTGCAAATGCACTTTTAAATAATAGACGAGTGCATTTACAGTGTTTTTCTGTGTGCATTTGAACATTTCTCACCAATTAGACGCTCTGTGTATAAAGACCTTTATATTTGTACATGTAGGGTCGACCTTACAATATAAAGCGCCTTGAGGCAACTGTTGTTGTGATTTGGTGCTGTATAAATAAAGCTGAATTGAACTGAATATTTGCTGATATCATCCACGTGATCCTGGCTGCACAGCAACACTGTAATACTTAGTGTAATGCTAAAGGTAAAGATCCCTGATACTAGGCAAAAGCACACACTGTATTCACTCCCATATAAATGAATGGATTGTATACAGTAGGCACAGTAATCCAGATTTATTCCTGCAATATCTGGCAGTGATTCCAGACTAGAAGTTCCTCATTAAACTGTCTCAGGCTAAAAGTTTCAAATTGAGAATAAATCCTTCCCCCCATTTAAATGTCAGACTCTCCTCCCTGTGACTGAATACTTTATCAAACAGTGTATTTAAAGGCATGAGATTAGATATTTCATGCAAAAAAATGTGCTTCTGGATAAATTACTGTGCTTGTACTATTAGCATTACTTATTAATATGTGGTATTAATAGCAGGCACCACAGTCAAGTGAAGCATCTCGCTGCATTATAGTAATTATCTAATTGGTGGTATATATCGTGCTCGTGTACCTCTGTTGCTTTTTATACTCACACAAGGACAGCATAAAAAAGAGCACACGCGTCGCTTCTGTCACGTGCACGAACTGGGAGCAGGAAGGGAAAGCTGGGCTGTGAACTGGTTTGCACATGTGCAGCACCAGTGGGGAAGCTAAATCTGATCCATTGAAGCATATCGATGGAGGAATCAGCTGATGTCACTGAGATTGTGCCTGAGCTTGACTTTATAGTTTGCTTAAGCTCCTATCACGCTAGATGCTGTTTTGTTGCTTTGTTGCATTGCTTCAGATTATCCTCTTCATCTCTGGCTCTCCTTCATCCGTCAGAGCTGCTAAGACCGGCTCGTTTAGAAAGGCTTTTTTGAATATTTCCAGAGAGGGCACTGTGTTCTTCAGAGGAGGACAGAACAAACTGCATGAGTGAACAGAGATCTGACACGGCGGAACTAGAGAGAATAATAACTGTGTGCTTTAGCCAACCTGTCACCATGCAGCAAAAATGAAAAGGAAAAGCGTTTAGTGATATGTGGAAAATTTCAGGACTGCAGATGGATTTTTTCTTACATTTAATACAAGAAGGTAGATGCTCAGTCGGGGTGTGTGGACGGTTTAAACAGACTCTGATTGGTTCAAGAACTACACGCAGATGGAAGATTCGTTTATAACTCATTCAAATATTGTGGACTGTCTCATATGCTGGATTTCACCAAGTTCACCCTTGTTTAAAGGTTTACTTACTGAACTCAAATCCATGCTAGGTTTAATTTTTATGCCTCAGGACTCGATGTTACCGCAGTCAGACCCACAGCATCACTGTCAGCTGACTAATGAAAAAATTCTGGAAAGTATCTCAAAGCTACGAAACATCAGTTTGCATTAATTGTTGAGTTACAACAACAACAGGACCACACAGAAAGGTGGTGCCTCTAGGACCGCTCGGTGTGTTTCTACCTGTCACCTGCACATTTAACTCACAGCTCGTTGTTATCATGGTGTTTAACACTGTGCTGTATTCACTACCTGTATCTTTGCAGGTGAACTTAGCCTTGGGGTCACACATCCTCTTCGTGCCCTCGCAGTCCTTCTCATCGCTCCCGTCCTCACAGTCCTTATCGCCGTCGCAGCTCCAGCGCTCCGGGATGCAGGTCCCGTCGGTGACGCAGTGGAATTCCTCGGCACTGCACTCGATCACCGGCGGCAACACTAAAACAAAATTAATTTGACAATGAATGCCTTTGAGATATACAGCAAAGTGTCAAAAACGTCGTAGTTAACTTTTATTTTAAAAGAGACGTATTGGTGGCAAATATTTATGATAGTGAGCCGGGCAGTGGCATCTATAACAGGTCAGCAGCCTGAGAAGAATGAAGTTATTTCACAAGTCTTTAAGGTTTATGTCTCCAAGATATTTCTGTCTTCTTTAATCGCTCTGCTTAGTATATCACACACACGGGTTTCATCAAACAATGAACAACAGGACGGCTGCGTGTGTGTGTGTGTGCGCACATGTTTAGACATCCTTGTGAGGACAAGAAACAGGCATGCTACTATACTTGTGGAGACCAACAGTCCTTATGGGGACAAAATGCTGTGCCCACCAGTTTGAAGACATTTAAGGACAAAATGTAGTTTAAGTGTTCCTCTGTGGACCGAAGTCCACCCTGAGGTCCTCCTCTTCCCCCGATGAGCCTGGTCTTTTTGTTCATTAGTTTTTGTCCTGTTTTGCTTGTTAGTAATTTTGTGTAATTTCTTTGTCCCCTGTTGGCTGGTTAGGGTTAGGCTGAGGGTCAGGGTTAGACATTCACTCTTCATGGTTAGAGTAAGGGGACAGGGAAAGCATATGTCAATGAGAGGTCCTCACTAAGATATGAAAACGAGTGTGAGTGTGTGTGTGTGTGTGTGTGTAATTGTGGAGTCACAGCCTGTGTTTTAAGAATGGTTGGGTGGGTAAGCAAAACTCGCAAAACGATACACGACCGTGCTCACCGGAGGACCCGGGCATCAAACTACCAACCTTCTGTTGAGCAGCTGACCCACCCAAGCCAGCTGATCCATAGTCAGACATAGTATCTGACTCACTGGTTCAAGCTCACCTTATTGTATATTCCGTGTGTGTTGATTTGGATGTGATGGCTTAATGCTTAAATGAAAAAATAGAAAACTATTTAACAGTAGAAGCACAGCGGAGACAAATTCAAGCCTCTGGGGTGAAGGCAGAATTAGACACAGGGGGAGGAGACGTCTGCAGCTCCCATCAGGAAATGGTTTGATGAATAGTGTACACATTCTAGTGACAAGCAAGCGAGCTGTGAGTTTTCTAGGAGCTTACATAAGGTTTGTGTGATAATTAGATTAAATGATTCAAGTCCTGATGGTAAAATTCCCGCGAACACAGAGCAGATAAGATTTCGTCACACAGCAGTGTGAACACAGAGTTAGTGGACTCGAGCTGATTAGCTGTTAAACTTGTAATTACAACACCTACATTTAAATGCTGATTTGAATTGCAACTAAATTAATTTGCACACTCAAATAAATATAAGTCAGCGCTCGTGAAGGTGGCACAGGCAGCTCGTGTGTGATGATTTAATCTATGACGGTGTATTATAAATAAACAGGTTAACACTAGCTGTTTGAACAAATGTAAGACAGGATGTGTCGGTCATTTCAAAACCTATTCATCAGCATTTTAACACGCTGTGCAGACATCGCTTACATGCAGGTCCACCTCTGCAGGTTAAGGTCTCGTCGCTGAGGTCACCACAGTCGTTGTCGCCGTCGCAGGCCCAGTGGTCGGGGATACAGCGGCCATTAGAGCACTGGAAGTGGGTATTGGAGCAAGACTGGATGCAGCCCACTTCATCGCTGCCGTCTCCACAGTCGTCATCTGCACACATGCACAAAAGTTCAGTGACAGATTATTATTATGAATGCTGGTGGGTGTAAGGTATAAGGTACATATAATCCTGGTTATAACACTAAACCATGAGGGCTGTTGCTGTTGCACAATGCACTTGTGTGTTGTGTTTGTTTGTTTTTCTCTCTCTGTGTGAACAGACTGCAAATCAATTTCCCACTGGGGACAATAAAGTTACCACTGGCCAAGGTTAGAGTCAGTTTATGCTTTCACCTGAATCGCAGTGCCACTCCACACTGATGCATCGTCCACTGGAGCAGCTGAACTGGGTGACGGGCTCACAGGTGGGGAAAACTGCACATAAACAAACATAAGTTCAAATTAAAGAAGCCACAAACAATCAGCTGTGCTTGTAAAATGTGATAGCAAACATCAGGTTTGTGTCCTAAACTCAACACTGACCTAGACTCTGAAAATTATATAAAATTAAAAAAATCAAAAACAATACCAATAATTTTTAAAAATAATCTTATTACATTTTTATATGTAAAAAATAACAAACATACTGTATGGAATCAAAGACGCCAGTCTGAGTGAAAGACTTGTGTCTCATAAATCTGTAGAATAAATGAAAATAATCTATAAAATAAAAAGGTTTTTACAGGCAGCTGCACGTTTCAGTTATAGGAAGAAAAACAGGAAAACAAGAATGATTAAAACCATATTTCTCACATTATGGATGCACACATCACAGGGAAACTCATTCATTAGTCCTGAGATATTTCAGTCATGGTGAAACATCTTCAATATAAATGTTACTATCATGTTAATTCTTATATGAAGGTTTGTTAAAGGTGTCCATGACCATAAAACTGAAAATATTAAAAATATTAATTATTGTTATACGTCTTTCCATACATGCATTGATAGTCTGGAGCTGACTTAAATAACTTTAAATGATAATAACATTGATAAGCTGTAGTTTAAATATATCTGCTGACAGCTCACATTCGTGACTGCAGGATGTTCCCAGTGTCTCACAACGCTCAGGTTTAATCTTCCGTCTCCACCACAGATTGGTAACCGTAGGGATTTTTTAGTAATAGCTTTAACCTCAGCGACCTTCCAGAGATTCCCATTTGGGTTCATTTGGGACTCTTGGGTTAGCTGTTTCATCATTTTAGTTTTTTACCCCTTTCACACTGTGACAGTGCATTATCTGACAGAACAGAAAAAAGTTGTCTGATTAAAGTGATGTTAGGAAAGGAACATAATGTTTGAATCAAGAATGATGGATTTTGAGATGTCCAGCATCCTTCTGATTCTTCTGCTGATGACACACTTACACTCTTACTGCTTCGATCGAGAGGGTAAAAACATCACATTCACCTGATGAACTGATCATCAGCAGGTGTGTAATATAAAAGCATTCATGCTAGTGTTAACTAGGGCTGCCACGATTAGTCGACTAGTCACGATTACGTCGACAATCAAAACCGTCGACGACTGATTTAATAGTCGACGCGTAGTTTGAAGCTTCGTAAGATCACAAAAGACGCAGGAATAAGTAGTAGGATTTAAGAGTGTAATAACGGACTGAAACAGAAGATGGCAGCACTGCATGTACAAGGATGCCAGCTGCCGTTAAACCCCGAAGAAGAAGAAACTGTGTCCCAGAATTCATAGCGCGGCCCAGCTCAGTTTACAACAATGGCGGCAGGTAGTTAGTTTTAATATTACTCTTATTATTCTTTCTGGGTCACAAAATAAACGTTTAACATATTTTCAGGCGAGAATGTAGCTGTGTAAACCTCAAATATCTGCTCAGTTTATCAAGACACCACATATTTTCAAAAGCGCTCCGACGTTTTCGGAGACGTCTGTTACCCACTAGCTCGATAGTTAGCCGGGGGCAAGGCTCACTAGAGCCGTGAGAACACCGGACTCCCGGCAAATCGTTTTCAAACCCACCGCTGTCTTTCACTACTCAGGTTAAACATGATATATAAGTCACTTAGATAACTTAAAATGTTATTGTTTGGCTTTTTTTTAGTATTTTATTTGTTCCTGAGTAAATCGGTTTGGCTGAGATTAAAGTTATAGTTTTTACACAGCTGAATAAATGTCAAGCAGACAGCTGATTATCAGAAGTGTGAGATGCTCGAGAATATAATCCAGTGTCCTGTTATATTTTAGATAGCAAGGGGTTTATTAAACTTCACCGAAACAACCTGCAAATTTCATTAAAATTTAAGAAACTATCATCTTGTCTTTATTTTTAGTTAGCACATACCTTAAACACTTAAAGCTGTAAGCTAATGATAGTTATATAAGAGCAGATGCTGCTGGTGCAATAAGCTGTACGTTTTATGTCCAATGGATGATGATCTGATTAGTCGACTAATCGCAAAAATAATCGGTGACTAGTCGACTATCAAAATAATCGTTTGTGGCAGCCCTAGTATTAACACAGTCCCTCCAGGAGTGGACATCCCAGATCAGACTGTACCAGCAGTCAGAGAAACAGCAAAAACCCAAGAGCTCCTTCTCGGTTCAACATTACGTTTCATGACGATACAATTAGAAAAAGACTGAATAATCAAACAGTTTCCGGTGGACTCTGTGTGCTGGTGACATTGTGACAATGTCAGGTTAACGTTTTCATTCCCATCAGACACCAGCCGTGTTTCTGACTCGGAGATACGATCCTGGATGCCTGAAGCTTTATTGACCTGAGTATAAAACACAGGCCTATATTTGAAATGATTTGTTGACTGGAATACTTTTAGGCGCTGCAGAGGAGATAGATAATATTTCTGTCCTACAGGATGCTTTCCTCAAACATGTCAGGTTTCAGCGACGGCACATGCCTGGCTGGAATTTAACATTCGTTAAAAATGAAGACGAGACATACATAAATAATGAAGGTTTCGAGTAAACAGTGAGCGATGTTAAAAATAAAACACCGGCATCCATAAATAATGTCGGCGAAGAGAGCAGCGAGCGAACCGAGCGCCCAGTAGAAGACGGTGTGTGACAACTACTAAACTACTGACAAACAAAATCCAAATTAGTATCAATCTCTAAGGCGGCCACCACTGAGCTTCAGGTGTTCCTAAACCCACAGTAGCTCCACTGAAGCTAAGTGAGCTGCCAGAGCTGCACAGAGCAGCGCCTGCAGAGAAGTAATGCCTGAGGAAGCTCAGACAGCAGTACGGGAGAGAATATGTTTTGCTGCACAGCTTGATTATGATTGAATGAAGCCGAGCATGAACTTTAATTACTGCTTACACCCTGGCTGTTTGTGACTGCATATTGAAGCGGCTTAGGACACACAAAGGGAGGCTGAGACGATACAGCACGCTGCAGCATTTGGCAAACATCGATCACTGTTAAAGGCTGATTTCATACAAATAGTGATTAAAGCGAGTCTTAAAACCTTCTTTTAAACGTATGCTTCCAATTCAGCATCGCTGATGAAAACGTATGAAATTTGTAGCTGCAGACATTCTTTCCCCTGCTTCAATAAAAGGTTAAATACATCTTCAAAGAGCACAAAACGCTCAAAGCGCTCGGGTCATAATGGCATGCCATGTATTTTTATTATGCTTTCTAGGATTAGCCCAGAACACAGAGTACAACTTTCCCTAAGTGAAGCTGACAGATTGTATAATACCACTGAGACATGACTACAGAACAGTGAGCTAGTGTACCCAGCACCACCCACCGAAGCTGCTGCCATTTGTGAGGACATGTCTAGGTCTTGGTCCAGAGAACACAGCATCAATAACTGAATGCCAAGTCTCTCTGTCCACTGAATAAAGCAGCGCCTTTCTAAAACGTCACAAAAATGCTCAAGAATTTTGCAGTTGGGAAATGTCTTCTGAGCTTCTTCTACCTTCATGTTTTCAAACTGCATTAAAACTGTCCAGCAGATCAAAATCACATTCTCTCTACTCTCCTTAACTCTCCTGGACATTAAGCTGCTACTTTTGGGAAGCAGCCACACTAAAGGGATCGAATGAGGGACCACCGACCGACCGGAGCTACTGACTAAAACAAAATCCTTTACCTCAGCAGGCAGCTGGCTGACATTGTTCACCTGTGCTTCCTGCTATCCATCCTGCATCAGTCTTCCTTTGTCTTTGAACTCCAGCAGCTCCACAGGCAGCAGTACACACATCCACACTGCACTAGCCGTGTAGGTATAGCAGCACAGACGCTGCATAGGTCTGTTAGCTGTGGTTTGATTTGTTTTACATAAATCTCTTTCATACCTGTCACACTGGCTGAGCTGTTTTGTTGTAAAAATTTGTTGTAAAAATTTAAATATAATTTATTATATTTTTAAAACTACTTGTGTTTTTTATTTCCCCTATGGTGTGCTATTAAAGAGTAATGTGAAAACAGCAGAACTTGTATCATATTATGAAGTGAGAACTGCTTAGCACATATTTTTAGCTCCAAGTGGGAACTGCATCGTATACATTTGACATCTGTAAAGAGATTTTTGAAATTGCAGCATATTAAATTTACAGCCCTGAAAGAGTTAAAACATCTCACTAATATTAAATGTGAGAAGTAACAGAAAATGACCCCAAATGATTTTACTTGCGTTTAATGAAATCATTATGTTGCTGTTAATCAAACAGAGCCAAGACAAACGTACTCGGTCACACACAGAGTGACGTTTGAGTGACGTCTGGCGAAAAGCACGCGTGACTCACCGCATGATATTTCATCAGACTTATCCCCACAGTCGTCCTCCCGATCACAGCTCCAACTGCGAGGTATACATCGTCCGTTCTGGCAGGAGAACTGGTCTGCCTGACAGGGCTGGGCTGAGGAAGAAGAAAGAGGCCACTTAATTCAATCGCACCTGCATAAGTCAGTGTAGCGGGTGCACAACAACTCTAATGGTCACTAGATCACCCAAATGTCAATGTAAGGCCGGCGCAAACCCTTTATTACTCAATCGCGCCGTTAAAGACGGGCGTGGAAAATGCGCTGTTGCTGATGGGCCGTCAGTTACGTGCTGGTGGTCACACTTGTGACAGCAGCTGATGTGTTGCTGATGTGGGATACGCGTGTCAATCCACCGACGGGGGAACATTCGTCATCTTCTGGCTAATGCTCATCGATCGATCCTCTGAGAATAAAAAGCTCCAGAGAAGTACGACTAATGCGATATGCTGTAAGTGTCCTCGTAGATGCTCCAAGTCTTTGATACTAGAACGCCCTTAAACAATGAGATTGATCGCTCCTTCACAGCCTCAAAATATTACAGTGACGGCTGCCTTGACAGCACTTGACACCAGTGTTCAAGTCTTAGAGAATAAAGCACATCTGAAGTGAGAACATTTTTATCAAAAGACGTCAGAGACAAATGTTTCATGGCCTGCTGTGCAGATGAGAATCTGTGCGAAGTTTACATAGCTGAACAGGCCTCTGTACAAGCACCTGTAACCACGCTACGTTTTCCTGAAATCACCGTTTTCACATCAGCTTTTATTCATAGAATTAATCATATTTGATAAAATGTGAAACGACTGAAAATGAGCCAGCAAGCACAGACGAGCAGCGCTGACAGATGGCACACGACTGACATCCAAAACTCCACAAATCTAAACCCGACGTGAAAGCAGTCCCGTGCGTACCTGAGCAGGTGTTGTTGGACTCGTCCTCGTTGTTGCCACAGTCGTTTGTCCCATCGCAGAGCCATCGTTTGGGGATGCAGCGATTGTTGCTGCATTTGAACTGATTGAGGGGACAAGTGTGGTTGTCTGCAAAGAGTTCACCGCACAAAAAGTAGATCAGTCAATAAAATCAAATGAACAAACACAAGAATGAAGAAGTATATCTGACAAACACTGCATGTTGTAACATGTTAGTGTTGTAATGTGGCAGTGACCACCCACTCAAGAATTGTCACGAAGTCACGAAGTCACTCAGCGCTGACGTGACCTGCCTTCAGAGCAGTCTGGGTTCAAAAGGTGCTGAACTGTCAACCTGTGATGTTTTATTGTGTTATTTGGTCTTTAATAAAGCTGGAGGGGAGGGAACTGCAAAAGCCAAGGTCATAATTATCTGATGCACGCCAACCAAACCTGAGACCGTACTGTGCCAGTCAAAAATAAGCATGATTGTCATTTTGTCAGGTTGTCAGCTTCACAAGCTGTTTACTCACATTTGATTAATGTGAGAAAACTTTAAAGTTAGAAAAACCTCATCAGCACTGCAGCTTTCTTTGTAGTTTTGGTTTCATATGGTTTCATATTCTTTTCATATTATTTAAGTTGACAAAGTATAAATATTAAGTCAAGTCCAGCTGTCAAACAGCAGAGCAGCGGAGCTACACTAACAGACACGGCTGGCCAAAACATTTGAATTCACTGAAGTAACGAGCAGATTGTAATCGGCTTTATTTTAGAACACAATAGATCTGACTGCCATCTTTATGACCGGCTTGGGGCATATCCCAGTGTTTCACAGTCACAGAGTCTCAGTTTCAATATTATTTAATATCGGACCTCTTTCCTGTGTTTATACAGTATATCTGCAGCTTTTCACTGAGACTTAATTAAGGTCACAATGTAACTAATTTCATACTGATACAACAACAAGACGCACTAAAAACGATAAAAGGAGTAATAATGTTTCAGAGTGTGAGGAATCTCATTTATGTTTCTCCTTGGTGGTTCGTCCTTTAATTGAGAGTAATGGAGTCTCTATATCATCTTTAGTGGTCTCAAGTGTATTTGTGGTTGGTTTTGGTTTTAGTGCCTGATTTTTGTTTTATTTGAGGCGACTTTATCATGAAAAAGAGAAAAAATCAGTGCTAATATTTAACATTAACTTTGATAATTCTAACTCATTAAGCCTCACCGCTCATTAATCATACTAAAGAAATGAGAGTGTTTCTCTGCATGCTGTAACTCTACCCAGTGCAAAGTTCATGACTAACACAGAGTGGAGGTGTTGGGCTGGTCTGTATTTAAGATCTGCTGCTGCCATCTGAAACACAATAATAATAATAAAAAGTATAAAATCCATGTATAACCATCTAACATCGAGTTTACACGACTGATTTGTAGAAGGAAGCACGTAGAAAGTGGAGGAGGGGGAGCACTTTACACCCCGACTTCAGTGACATTTAAGAACACAGCAGCTGACAGCCAGAGGGAATTAGCCCTGAAAAGCTTAGGCTTTGCTTGCTCGGCTGCATCGCTGTGTACAGTGTCTGTTCAGACAGTGCATTTTTCATGCTAGCGTGCAGTGTGTTGCCTGCAGACTAATTCCGAGATCCTCACAGCAGCTCTGGATCTCCTCGTCACTCCCATCCAGACAGTCATCATCTCCGTCACACTTCCACAAGGCCCGAATGCACCGCTGATTACGGCACTGGAACTCATCACTTTTGCATCGCTGTGGCTCTAAACTACTGCTGGAAGCTTCTGAGAGAGACACAAGTGAGAAAACGTCATTTTAACCCCGGACCTTCTAAGAAATATGTGTTATGGGGAAAATATTGGCATATAAAACGAATAACTAGCATGCACAATGTGTTAATGTTTCATAACCTCATGTGTACATGCGTGGGAACCCACTGGGATCCTCCCTCAGCTGTATTTACTTGTTTATTTGCAGATTTGAAAAGAAGCCTGTCCCACAGGACGCGGCAGGATTACACTACACTGGGACAACCTGATCTTAGGGCTCGTCTGATTCATTACGTCCTCCTACCTGCACAGGTGACATTGTTCTTCTCCAGAACTTGGTTGTCAGCGCAGGCACACACTCTCCCTCCTGGGATGGCGAGGCAGAGGGTAGTACAGCCCCCATAATTCAAACTACATGCGTTGTCACCTGGAGAAACAGAACCCAAACACAGCATGGCGTCTTGCTCATTTAAAGCGACATTTTCTAAGCTGACTTTAAGCTCCGTATTATCCTGGTTTTCCCCTTTTTTTTCCCATCTGTGAAATAAAGATCAGAGTTTCTGGAAACCCTTTAAATGCAGCAAAATAAATCATTTCATTTGTACAAAAGCTTTTCCCCCCACATAGAGAGACATGCCAGGTGTATGCCGCGAGATCTATAAGCATACGTCAGGTGAATTATTGGGAACGGTGTGGGTGAAAGACATTTGACATTTTTATCATTCTCTGAGGAATAATTTGTCTTTCAGGACAAAGCTGACATTCTCCAATTGAAAAAAGTCACATATCAAGTTAAGGCATGAGACACCTTTGTCGCTTTCATTTAACACAGAACCCAAAGGCAGTGCCTGAGCCAATGAGATAAAGCTTTGGGTTTTGTAAGAGCCAATCAGTAATACTCAGAGTACCGGACAGCCAATTAATCTATTCAGTGGCATGAACAAAAGAGAAACGTCTCTGCATGGCGTGAACGAGGCTGTGCATATAGCAGCCAGCCACTTTAATGTCCAAGTGTGAGTTTTTAAGAGTACAGTGAATTTTAACTGCAATGGCCTCTGCATTCAGAGCAACACAACAGCCGGTCAACATTGACCTGGTGTGAAGCAAAAAGCAAGACGTCCTGCGAGGCCCAGCGAAGCTCTCTGCTGACATGTTTCATGCCTCTGCTATCTCTGCTTTTCAGCATGCTAACAGCGGGAATCCATCATCATTTGTTACAGAAGAGAGCAAAGACATCCAAACCTTGGTCATCTTATTTAACTTCATAAAGTGGAGCCCAAAGTGATTTGAAAGCTACTGTCACTGCTGATCAATGTGCCGGTTTATACCGTGAAATTTGAGAGCAATAGGCATATACGCAACTTTCTGGTGTATATATCTTAGAAAGTGCTCTCCATTAAGGAAAGTGCTATAGGAGCTATAAATGTCTGAATTTACAGGAGGGGGGAGGTTCTTTTTCCAGTGCAAAACAGCCACTTTCTGCGTCAGGGTGGGATGACGACTACATGAAGAGAAAGCAGCCAACCTTGCTGACTCTGCGCATTGTAGACACGCAAGCCGAACAGCGGCGGCCTCTCGCTCCGCAACAGAGTGATATCACCGTTGGTCAAGTCCAGCTGGAACACCGAAGCGTTCATGTACTCGGTCCAAAAGATGAAATTGCGGTAATGAGAGATTCCGAACGGATGGTTTAGTTCTTTCCCGCTGTACACCACCTGCAACATGAAGCAAACAGTCAGTAGGGTCACGAGGTCAGAGCTACAGAGAGACACCGTCAGAGGAATCAGTCATCTCAAACGGGCGTCTAGCTGTTTGAATACAGGCTTAAAGATTATTTGATGGCAGTATATGATGAATGTGATTCAATTTCACTGCACAAATTTATTCACACAGAAACGTCTGCTTATAATAATGTTTGCTAGAATCTTGGCATTGATTAAATAGCATTTGCAAATAATTAATTAGCGTGATATGCCAGTAGAGTCGATGAGCGGATAGGGATGAAAGGATGCTTGTTGTGGGAAGAGGAGCAGGTTTCAGTCGTCGCACTGCTGCAAACATACGACACTAACCCTGAAATGCAAGAAGCGTGTGCAGAAAACAGCCTTACAACTGACCAGAGGAGACAGATGCTTTCATCCACAGTCGATCAAACCTTAACATGGCAACAATGTAGCTGGACGTTAATCGACTGCCTTCCAAATGCTATTACTCTAAAAAATAAGAATGAGCTGGTCTACAAACGATTCCAATCATGAAATTAAATCGTGATTTAAAGTCCACCTTCTGGCCCTCTGTTACACCTCAGAAGTGGACTAACTCGGTTTAATAACCACCTGAGAAGAAAGCCTGTAACATACCATTCTTCCTGTCCCATTTAGGTGAATCTTCTCGATGTGGTCGTAGTAGGCGTCGCACCAGTACATCGTGCTGCTGCTGTGGTCCAGCGTCAGCCCGTTGGGCCACAGCATGTTGGAGGTGACGAATATGCGGCGGTTGGATCCATCCATCCAGGCCTTTTCTATCCGCCCTATGCTGTCGTTGACCTCATCTTCCTCCCAGTCTGTCCAGTACATCCAGCTACCACACACAGAATTGAACACATACAGTCCCAGCACCAAGATAAAGCAAACACTGTCACGGCATTGGTGGCATCTGTAGATCACAACTTGCTGTCGCTGACACTGATCACAACTCATATTCAAACTAAGCAGTTCATTTCAGCAGTCTGCTCCCCATTCATCTTTGCCCTTACTTTCTGACACGCTGATGTTAAATGGTTTTGGTCGCTGCTCCCTCTACAAGCAGCCTCCTGCTTTGATTACTTATCAATCAGAAGATGTGACAGCATCTGCAAGCTTCTCTCAAAATGATCTATTTCTTGTCACAGTGTCTTCGGAGGTTTGCTCCGAGTGCTCATGGGGAGGCTCTGGCACTGAATCTTTCTCATGCAGTTTGATTCATGCAGGGAACATTATAGGGAACACAAACTGTACTGACAAATACATTACAAAAGTATTTATCCCCTTCCTGATTTTTATTGATTTTCTTTTTGTTATTTGTCACACTTGCATATTTCAGATCAAACAAATCTTAATCTAACACAAAGATAACCCGAGTAAACACAAAGTTTAAATTGTGATTTCATTTATTAAGGGAAATAAAGCTTTAAACCTGGCTCTCAGTGAAAACATCATTGCTAAGCTGAGTTTTCTTGCCACACCCAGCCCTGATTACTACCGTATTTTCCGCACAATAAGGCACACTTAAAATGCTTTAATTTTCTCAAAAATTGACAGTGCGCCTTATTTATGAATTCTGGGTGTGCTTACTGACCCCGAACCGATTTTATGTGCTACATGGCGTTGTCAAAAATGTTTTAGTATGACTTTGCTAAGCTATGAAGCCACCGCTTGATGGATTGTCGGAGCATTACGGCTACCGTAGTCAGGAGCCTCACGGAGGAATCTGGGTCCTAAACTCTGTCAACTTCAGGTCCCAAAGTTAAACCAACACTGCAGCATCACTGAGAGTTAAAAACTGTCTAAATTCTTTCATCTTTAATAAAATGATCAGTGTTGCTGCTTTACCAGGTGTAACAATTAAGTTTAACATCCAGGTATCCATGAAAACAGAATTTATTAAATTTAACAGAGTTAGAAGTTAGCAGGAAGTTAGCTCGCTAGCTTGATATAGCATGATACCTAAACATGATATAGCATGTTCTCACTGAGAGATTTCTGAAACAATTCAAACGTACAGCTCTGCTATCACCTCCAACATAAATGAAGACAGAAAACTAAACAGCAGTGACGTTTGTAGGGTTACTGAAGTTGGGCTAGCTTCTATATAATCATGTGCTATGTGATCACAAGCTACACAGCTATGTAAGCATAGCATAAACACAGTGAAGCTGGAGGATGAACTCTAACTTCTTTCCACTCAATAAAAGTTAACGTGAGGGTTCCTGATGGTTAGAGACAAATGCAATCGCATGGCAGGATGCTGTAAATGGGCCAAACTTCAGTCAGGAGAACAACTGAGATAATCCATCCACAATACGAGGTTAGTCATTAATATACTGCAACAACATGGGAATAGAGCAGCTGTGAGAGAATTCAGCATTAATGAATCAATGGTACAGAAGTGGAGGAAGCAAGAAGAATGAGCTGAGTAAAGTTTGACTTATCTGACTGTTTTGTTTTGCTTAATGCGCCTTATGGTCCGAAAAATACGGCACTACTGTTAAGTAGATGTCTTCTTAGAGTTTATGAAGACATTTCAGTAACATTTTTGGTTGCCTTCTTTTTTAAGATCTACCACGAGCTGGATGACTGAGAACTTAGACACATGGAAAATAAAACCTGTGTGATAAAGTGAAGTATGGCCAAGGATCTCAAAAAGCAGCCACAGTCTAAAGAAACAGCTGAGAAACAAAGTCAGTGACATCATCATTAAAAAACATGCAAGCATGCAAAAACCTAAGAAATCAGGAAGGCCTCCGCCAGGTCAGAAATCTGAAGTTTTCCCCGATGAAGACTAAATGTATACAAACTAGATTCTCCATATTTTAAAAGCAGGTAATCAGACACGTGTTTGGACTTCAGTTGTCGGAGCTTAAGAAACATTTCAGGCTTCTCAAGCTAAGCTTTACTAGACGTCAAAGTCAGACGGTCCATATTTTCAACCAAAGTGCTTCAGTGTAGCTTCTGTATGTCGAGAAAACAGCTCCCAGAGGACCAGTGGTATGTGAAACACGATTGGGTCAATAATTCGACAGGTCTTTTCTCCAGTAACCGTGCCCGAGAGATTTTCTCTTTGAGGATTCCTGGCTGAGCCACGTGGCCCCTTGTTTCTCATCAATGATAGAGAGCTTGGCAAAGAGATGATGAAACAGAATCAGAGATGGGGCTGAATGAAGACTCCCACTGTCTCAAAGTCATCTTTACGACCTCATGAATTATTCACAGCACCCTGGCTCCCCACTCAACATGCAGACACACATATGGCTACATGCACACAGGCAAACACGGGCATGAATTCAGATATCGTGGCATTTTCACCGTTATAGTAGAAGACGGTTCACAGCTGACTTAAACACAGACCTGAATTGTCCACGTTTCATATTTTCATTTAAATCTGCAAGTTATCCAGAAGCAAATATGACAAAAACTAGAATTTACAGCATTACTTTTAGTTTCTAATAATCTGTACTGTTTGCTAAAAAATGTATAGACTGCGCCACATTATTACATAAGCCTCTAAACTATAAACAGGTGATAAACTAAAGCAGAAAAATCTAAAGCACCCACCCCTGCAGTGAGCACCTTCCTAAGCCCTGTTATGCTGTGTGTGTGTGTGTGTGTGTGTGGGGGGGGGGGGGGGGGGGGGGCTTTTCAATTCAGATGATAAGGACAGCTCCTCTCCTCTGGCATGAGGGGTCACTGGATAGCTTTATGAATATAAAAATGATGTGACTCATATGCCATGGCCTTCACAGTTTCTAGATCTCAGCCCAGTTGAATGCCCAGCCTTCATCACTACCATGAAAACAGCAAAGTAGGGAATCTCTTTTTAGCACTGCTGCTCCGGTTAATGCCCAGGTGGACCGGATCCTCACGAGACACCTTCATGATGGTTTTGTCCATAAATGTGTCGTCCATCTGTTTGCACACTCATGCAGTCAGTAAGGAAGCTGACCAAGTGTGATTAGTAACATATTTTTTGCCATGTGTGTGCTTCATGAATAAATGTATTCAGTTTCTAGGTATGACACTATTAGTGTTAATCGTGTCAAAACAGACTCGAAGCAGCAAACTGAGGAAAAATAAGGCATCGAGGATGCAAAAGATCAGGAGATGTGTTGGAGAATTGCTTCTATTTCACCTTAAGAGACTCTTCCAGCAGAGCAGATAGAGATCAAAGGGCTGTCGGCTTCAGGCTGAACGCTTCCTCAGAAGCACAAAACTAGCTCTTCTAATCATTTGTGCTGTCAGTGGGAGGGTTGGAGTAAAAGTTATTAATCCTTATACAAAAAATGTGCCACCCCCAACTCTGCTGCTGCGGCACATGTGTCAGTGCTGAAACTCTCAGCGCTATCCTGATTAGCCTTCAAGTTTAAGGCTATGTTCTCATATCAGCTGTTTAACGTTTTGTTCTTTACATGTAACGCAAACATGATTCTTTTTTAATCCCTCAGATAAACGTCAGTGACTCGTATAGTAACGCTGGATTCAGCTTCATTGTTGGAATTGAGAATAAGACAGAGAGCTAGAAATAAAGGCAAACTGTTTACTGGTAACTGTTTTCAACAAAGGGGGGAAATAAAACTAAACTAGGAATGAGTAAGTTTTGTTTTTGCTTTGGTGCGTGTCCCTATAGCAGCGAAACAGCTGTGTATGGCAAAATGTTTGGAACAGTCCCTTGAGGCTTGGAAACTAATCTCTGACTGCAATGGATTTGGGGAGTGTTAATACGATTTAAGCCTTAAAGTATTAATCCCTAAGAACCTTAAGACACTCAATGAATTTGGGTTTTGCAGCATCAACTCTATATGATAATTACCAATCAGCCAGCAAAGTTCAACTTATAGGAATGTGCACAGAAATGCTTATAAGATTGTCCCTGAGAACTCTACAGAATTAGCTATTAAATGGTTTAATTGTGGCTAATGAGCTGCTTAGTGTTGTTCTTGGAACGAGATGAGTTAAAGGCTGCAGAAGGGGCTTTCAGAAAAACAGATGTTCTGTCAGTTTAATCGTGCTGATGAAAATTATTCACATGTTATCATCAATCACAGGAGATGTCTGCTAAAGCAAACTACTTCCAACACTTTCTGCAAAGTAATAGTTTAAGAAACTTTGGGAATTCATGCTAGTGCGAGAAAGTAGCATCTCACATCGTGCCGTGTGTCAGCATATGTGCTGCCATATATGGGCTGATGTAAAAACATGAGCAAAAGAAATTAGAGATGGTTTAATAAGAGCAGCTATATCTCTCTGCTTTATTGGTTTATATAATGTCACCAGTTTCTGCAGCACATACACTGTAGCATTGCAGCTATGCACACAGTGGTGCCTTCGCAGTAAGCTGCTAATGAGCTTGTAAAATGCTTGGTTTTCCTTTTCATACAGTTCAAACATACAGTATATACAGTAACGTAGATATAAAACAAGTATACTGATACTGAACGTTGAAAAAACCGTGTCAGCATCAGACTCAAATATCCATCGGACGAGCCTCACAAGGAACGTAGATGTCATTTAAATCAGGTTATTGCACATTACTTAATGTCCCTCAGCCTCTTACAAACACCTTGATAACAATCCCAACATTTTTCTCACTGAAGTATTGTTTTCCCACAATTTAGGGGCCTACATGAAATATTACTTTGGGCAAAGGCGAAACTCTCCACAGTATCCTGCCAATTCTTCAAAACGATTTAATTAATCAAAAACAAACAACAGCAAATTTGAGGACACCAATATTCACATTTAGGACATAGAAGACAGATGGTTTGAAAGAGAAGCGAAAGAAGCATCTATGTCCACTGAGAATGGCCATCTTTGAACAGAGGGGCGGGGCTTATTACATCAACTATCTGCCATCTATAATCTAGTTCTGAGAACCTTCCCAGACGCCACCTGACCTCAGGAAATCACATGATAGGGTGGGGCCAGGTTTCACAGTGGGTTCTCCTGAAACCTTGGCTGATTTTCACACCTTGGCTCATGTGATTAGGTAGAGGATCAACAAGGGGTTCGTGACCCCCTTGGGGGGGGACACTCCCCTAGGACTTAAATCTGGGACTCTGCACCATTTGACCTTAGAACTGAAGAAGCCTCTCGGATGAGAGATGAAACGTCTTCAAGCAACTTAAAGAAGTCCAGACGCTTTTCTTTGCAAGCTCCTTAGACTACGATGACCTGGATGACTGAGAACCTTCACTGACATACAACAAATAAAACAGGGCGCGTACATTCATTCATTATTTGAATTTTACCAACCAGGTCTAAAATCTGATGGCAATTTAAATTCTGTACAACACACTAGCGAGGCAATAAAAAGCGTAACATTTTTACCTCTGAAGTTGTTTAAAGTCCATTTAGTGATGTGAGTGGCAAGATAATTGCTTTCCTCACTTTCTGTCAGGGCGTAAAAAATGGAGCACACACCACGCACGTGCTGTTTTGGTAATGTTTTCCAGCATTGTAGCCTGTCTGCATCTAACTGATGCTTAGCCATACCTGTACCTGCACAGGACCAACAAACTATTTTTGCCACTGAATTTTGCTCGTGTAATATTATTTTTCTGACCTGTTCAGAGGATCCACCACAATGGCCCGGGGGTGAGACATATTGCCTTCCAGCAAAGTCTTCCTGGTCTGGGAAGCTCTGTCCAGCCTGGCAACACTGATCGTCTTCCTGTACCCATCGTTGGTCCAATACAAGTTATTCCCAATCCAATCCACTGAGATTCCTTCAACGTTGTCAAGTTCTACAACAAAAGAATTCAACAGAACTATCAAATATATGCCACATCATTATCTATACACACAACTCAGCAGGATTTATAAAAGACATCAAATATTTTATAAATGTTGTTACATTATTAAAGAACTTTGGGGTTAGTGTTATACAAAGTGTAACAAATGTACATTTTAGGCTGTTGGAGTGTGTTAAATGTAACATGACTGCACTTGGACGCACCATCTTTCAGTATAGTCTCTCTGCTGCTTCCATCTATTTTTTGCCGCCCAATCAGGAAACTGGTGGTGTCAGCAAAGTAGACGTGTCCCAGCTCTGCGTGGTAGTCGATGGCTCGAGGGTTGACCAGGTCTTCGATCGGCACCATGTGCTCGTCACTGGACTTGATGTTCATGTCCAGGCCTCGGATGACTCCCGGACGCCCCTTACCGTAGAACAGGAAGATATCGTTTTTGGGCTCTACAAAGCAAGAAAGGACAGCGCCCTTTTTTACTGTTATTGTCAGTTAATTGGTGTAATTCATCAGTGCTGATCCTAGCATTAAACCCTCTTACTGGCCACATTGTTCTCATATGTTTGCCAGAGCCTGGGCTATTCATTTACCCTAATGGAGCCAGTAATCAGTGCCAATGACTATACTCTCCCCCCTCAATCACAGCCCTGCTACGAAGCTGCCTTTAGCGTAAGAGAAGAAAAATGCTTGAGCAAACAGACAATTGAAATACTTACCCTGCACTGTTTCTGAACTAAAAAAAACCCACGCCTGAGCAGAAAGGCAAACGGAAAGGCCCGGAAAGCTGAGGCAGCTCCTCGCCTGCCGCTCAGGGGACTTTATGTTCTCGAACCCTTTGGGATCCTCTGGAGACGCAAAGGGAGGAATGAAGGAGGGCTTCCATTGAAAGAAGCAACCTCTCCTCACTCTTAGCGCCTACCCAGGAGACTAGGATGCTGAGGGTGAGGACCACACATGCCTCTCTCCAATTTATCATTTCGTGGGGGAGATACCAACTACCCAGGAGACAATTAAGCATTGCAAGAGACCCAGATATCAAACCCCACTGTGACTGCTCTTTGAACAAGGACTACCATTTAACACTAAATCTCATTATGCTTAGGGAGATGGAAAGCACGAGCAAAAAGAGATAGTGTCATCAGAACATCTATGAGGGGGGCATAAATCAAACGTGTCACGCTTTGCCTCCCGATGCTTCGTTACCTCGATCGAAATGTGGCGGGCCCTAAAATTGTGTCATCAATTTGATCCCCTGCTTTTATTGTCAACTACACAATGTCCAGCGATTGATCAGACTGGCCGACAAATGCAGACAAACTTAAAACCTCATTATTGCAACAGTCAGTCAGACTCGCGACAGGTCGATAGCAGAACATTACTCTCAAATGGGTGTAGTCACCATTCGCTGTGATCGTCATCGCTGTCGGTCGAAGGCCGTGCATGCGTGGCATATGCTTGGCTCTAATATGGTACATGAGCAGAAGATCCTTGGCTGACATTAGTTCAGATCCTTTTAAATTAGAAAAACTGCCAGAGAAAACCTTTTAGATCTGTGCTCTTTAACTTTGACTCCAATCGGCTCACAGTAAGTATTTCAAGTATTCTAATAATATTCCATCTGTCTTCTTCCACTTATTGAATTTGGGGTGCTGGCTGGGTTGGGGCGGAGCCTATCCCAGCTGGCACAGATTAAAAGGTAGGCTGTTAGCTCAGAGGTAACACGGATAACCTGGAGCACCAGGACAGAGCCTCCGCACAGATCCCCAGCAGCTGTTTGTTATGAGGCAATAGTGCTAAGCACCTCACCCAGGCGTTCTAAAATTCAACATGTGGACTGGAAGAGCCAGGGATCGATCCACCAACCTTCAGATGAGGAGACGCCATCGCCGCCCCCACAATGATACTGTTTTTTGAAATAACATAGAGAAACTATTTCTGACATTCTGTGTCGGTTCATTCTCTCTAAGAGGAAGTGATGTCCAGCTTGTGAGAAAATGTGCCAGCTGCTGTATTTTCTGAGAATCTAAAGACTGAATTCTGAGTGACACGTCAAACAAAATCAAACTTCTCCCACTGCAGTTTCCAAACTCAAGTATCCCACAGAGTGGTTTAAGTCTAATCTTATAACAAACACTGGGGGCTGGGAGATTGCAAAAATATTAACATCTTCATAAAACACAGTTTGACTCCACAGCAGATCTTATACTAACTTTTACAGGACATTCCATCGAAGCCCAGGCTGTAGCCCATACGGCAGCGGCAGGTCCTGGACTTGTAGCTGCCGCTCAGAAGGCAGATGTGTGAACAGCCGCCCGGCTTTCCGTATGAATCCATTTCACACGCATGACTTCTGACTGTGAACGAAATGAGAAAGAGAAATGTCAGTACTTTTGCTTATATTTTACTCAAATATATGACAGAAAATAACTTGAAAGATACTTGCAAATATTCACGCATGTAGAAACTGTCCTTTACCTTTGGGCTGAGTGAGTTTATGATAAACCCGCAGTCCTTTAGAATTCCCCAGGCTGGCGAGCGTCCTGCTGTCTGCTGTGATGTTGAACCTGTGGATCTGCAGCAGCTCTGCAGAGGAACTCCCTTTGGAAGGGTCAGAGTGGATAGCATAGAGGTAGTCCTCAAACACAGCTAATGAATAAATGTACGACACCTGAAAAACAAGAAAGATCCACATTCCTTTTTTTCATCTTTCATGAAACCAGAATCACACAAAACCATAACATGAAAATAAAATAAAAGAATAATAAAAATGAATGAAGGAAGACTTGCATGAGAGGGACGGGCGATAGCTGTGGGGCTGTTTGGCAGCCCGTGCAGAGTCAAAAGCCTGACTCCACTGGGAGGCTGCTGGCCCTGATACTGCAGCCTCCATGCTACATTTAGCAGCCTGACACCCACACATAGCGACATGGCTGGATGAGCTGTGTTCACAGGAAGTGCACCTAAGCTCACTGGCCCACACTTTGACATCAGGGGCACCAAGAAACACGCGTCAGAATAAAGAAATAAATAAAAAACAAACCACTCAACCGTCTCCCCCTGTGGAGTTTGACCTCAGCACTCTACTTTCACACGAGATGCTTTTTTAAGGAACTCTCACATACTACTTCAAGAGCTTGCAGCTCACGTTTACAGCACAGGAAGCACTCAGTACCATCTGTATGAAAAACATACAGCGTCAACTTCATATAGAGAAGTGGATTTGCGACACAATGTTAAAGCAGCTAACTGTAATCTCCTCGGCTCACCACAACAGCAGAGAAGAACAGAGGATATTTAGATATTTTTTGAAGTGACAAATTTTACTTTGTGGAAGTTTAGAAACTCCTGACTGTCAAGTATGAAGAGCTTTAAAATTGTAATGCAGCGAGCAAACCTATGGGGAATCATTTGATGCGAGCGGCTACGACATTAAAGACCACACACGGGCTAAAGAAAAGACAGACAGCAGCAACATCGCATTTGTAATGCAAATGCAATGACATGAAGATACTCTGTCTAATGAGGGCGCGAGCAAATGAATGAGGCAATATCATGCAAAGAACACCTGCATACAGAACACGGTGCTTGATGTGTATGTTCTTCTTTCCTCATAAAGCCCGAGTATCTAGTCCAAGTTGGCTGAAAGGACCTTTTAATGAATAATCATCATTTGTGATGAAAGGACTCAAAAGTGTGCTGCAGGAGTGAGACTACCGATACGCTCATTTGGAAGGCAGCCCCACGTGTGACTCAATTTCTTCAATTTAATAAACCATTTATTCGCCACACAAAAGCCCCTTTTGTCCGAAATGAAGAGTGAATTAAAACAACAAGCAGTGAATACACCACCTGCCTTACAGTGATAAAGCACAGTGCCCTGAATCGGAACATTAACCAAAGAACACCCTGTAAGTGGATCCAAATCAGAACAGACACTCCTGATAAGAAAAGCCTGACGTTAGTCCACAACGTGCGGTCCGTGGAAGGCAAACATCTGTGCAAAGTGGCACTCACTTGGCTGCCGTGGATAATGGTGTGCCTGTTCTTGCCCTGGTAATCCACCACGTCGATGTAATCCAGGTAGGCATCGGCCCAATACACCAGCTTCTTGACCACATCCAGCGCCACAGCAGTGGGTTGCTCGATTTTATAATCGACCAGCCGGGTCCGGTTGGTGCCGTCCATGTTACAGCGCTCGACCTTGGCCACGTTCCCATAGTCAGTGAAGAAGAGCATTCTGCAAGGGAGGGGGGGTTAAATCATTAAACGAGGTAAGGGATACCATCATAGTCACAATGTGACCGGAAAAAACCTCACCATGCATCATTTTAGTAGTTTGGTTGGATTTATCCCAATATGACAGAGTGATACTTTATCCTTACAGCCAACAATCTTAGTCTAATCCAATGTTCATTCAAGCAGTTGTCAGCAGTTTTGTATTGACCCCCTCGAACATCGACCGCGCACTCTTGTTGAGTGTTACTACTATTGCAACTAACCAGTTGAGGTCCTTGGGCAACATTAGGGGCTCTGGAGATTTCTCAAGAGTTGTTGATGAAAAAGGTTGTGAACTACAAGAGTTTGGAAACAGAAATACGAACATATTTCATCCAATAACTGAATCCCTCAGACGGGGTTTTGCAGGAAAGCCAAACAGAAAATCCATTCAAGCAAACAATATTCAAGCATAAAATGTGACTTTTTGGGAAGATTCAAGTCAAAGTTCTGATCTTAATCCAACAGAGATGTTGTGGAAGGACATAAAGTACAAAATTAATACATTCACCAACCCATGCAAATATGTAATCAAGTTTCATGTAATAGTACAACTTCAAACGTCTGATCAAATAAAAATACAGAAAAAATGGTAACAAATAGGTTAAAACACATGAATGCATTAAATCAGCACAGAATTAATTTTAATTACAAGAAAAAAGATTTTAAAAAACAGCAACGCTGCCTTTGAAGGCCTTGTAAAAATGACTTGTTAGACTGCTTCTCTGATACAAGCCCATAACCTTGAGGCAAATGCAATAAAAGCAGCATTTTCCATTTCTCTTTGGGTAATTTTGGCGACATTTAGAAAGCATGCTGCAGCAGACCTCGGGGTATGTGAGCAGACACAAAATGACAATGTGTGATGCAGTGAGAAGCCACCTTCAAAACCAATCTAAAAAGACACAGGGAGCCAGAGTAACTACGGGAGGACAGGTGTTATACACAGTGTCATTTGATTCTTACTACAGGTACTAAATTACATCACCAGAAATAACTGGAATGCTCTTCAGCAAAAGTAACAATCTCTGAAAGTTTTTAAAACTGCTCATTTATGCACATTCAGTCATTTATATGGAAGGCTTGCCCCGCTGCCTCGCTGGGACTCTGTGAGGATGGATCTCTAACAGCTTCCAGTGATAACCAGCTCCAGCCAGAGAACGACGGGAAGCCGACTTAATCTGCACAAGTCAAACCAGAGGAGAGATGTGCTGCCCTTTGAACCCTCGACCAAGCTGTGCTGAAAAACTGCCGGCATCAGCAAGGAACCGAGCTCCCCAAACAGGTGCACCTCCACGTGGCATATCAATGACTGCTTTCTAGGATTAGGACGGAGCCGATGCTGTATTTGTGCATTCTGCAGCTATGATGAGATCCTTGTTGGATTCTGGGAATGAGCACGTGTGAAAAAGTGAAAAGCACGGAGGCCAGCGAATAAAGGCAGGAGCCTCACAGCTGGAGAATCAATGAGCAGCGTATCGGCCAAAACTACAGCAGCATCAGGACACGGCTGGTTTCTTTCAGATCCTCTTGCATTTAAAGGAGTGTAAAATCACGGAGGCTTAATTTAAAATAAGGCTCCTGAACATAATTCTGTAAAAAATAAATTTAGAATAAATACAAAAAAAGTAGTGTTGCAGTGTTTGACTCTGGCAACAGCTTAAAGGCTTTAACATTGTTTTTCTACGACAAATCTTGCACAAACATTTGCCAGAAATAGATCCTGTTGACCTTTGATGATTCCTGACTTTCTGTAACGCCATCAGCAGGGTTCCAGTCGCGACTTTAGAGATAATAAATGAAATATTTTTACAGGATAAATCAGCATAATAACCTTGGTGATCTTTTGTGCCATCAGTGCATCGTTTTATTTCCAAGTTTGACACCTGCAAAACTGAAACAGTCCCAAAAATATAAAAATGTCAGTAATCAGATTCCAGGCAACAATTTTGTTCCCCTCCAAACAAATTATTAGCATGTATACATGTAGACTTTACTTCCATGGACAGGGCTGACGCTGTGATGCAACAGCAGGATTTTAATTATTTTATAATATCAAAGCTCGGGAGGAAACTTGCCAGCAGCGGTTCGTCATCACGGGTATACACCCTACACTAAAATAGGACTCGTGGGAGAGGACGCTTCAATTTTGTAGTGCTGATAAAAATTTTAGCTGAAAAACAAACCATACCATCCATCAAACTCTTCTCAGAAAAGCTTTTTAGAGAGAAGAAGAAAAGGCTGTCCATCAAGTTAAAATGCTTATCCAATAGCAAGAGAGGCAAGGATGCAGAGGGACGGAGTGCCAAACCAGGGCATATTCTATAAACACTGCTCCTCACGCTGCGCTGCTATCTAACACCTCCCTGATTTCTTTTGTTTTCACTCCATTGCTCTGGGCTGACAGACCTCTCTCAGGCTGTACCTATTTCTCACCAATTAGAGTCAGGAATAAGGCTCCGAATACTTCTGTGTCTCCGAGAGTCCATCTATCCAGCAGCCTGCAAAACCAGCTCCCTTGTGGGGCAGCAGACTCGAGACCACTATCCATCTATATCTACAGAATAAGGTTCATATGTGTATGGGAGTCATGTGTGATTACAGCACAACCACTTAAGAGACAGCCTGACTTACAGCACATCACAGGGAGTGCAGTGTATTCACTGTAACACAAACGAGAACAAAGAGCTGCAGCCAGCCGACTGTCCCTGCCTTTAAAAAAACACCAGCTAATTATTTTGATTAGACCCAGAGGTTTACGGTCGTAAACAGAGGCGCTGGATAAGCGTGGATTATAAAGCAGAAATCCCCAACGTGACAACAGAGTGAATGAATTACACGTTTAGGTCAAAGGTTCATTTTGTCTCGGTCTTACGAGGTCTGTCGTGACAGTTTAACGTGATCGGAGACGATTGTTTCTACTGCCAAACAGCCAAAAACAGCTGAAAAAACCGAGAACGGGTATACAACGAAAAATTTGCTTTGACTTGTCACAAATACTGGAGCTTTGCTGTTTCATGGCGAGACCGGGTTGCAAAAAGAGTTGCTGATAATTGGTTCACCGGCTGGTACAGCTGGGCCATGCAGTGTGTGTTTGTTCTGCACGGTGACACAGGAATAATAAATTCTCCAACATTGTGATCACTGAGACTGTCAGCCGCATGCTCTAAATGTTACAGTTTCCACTGAGAGCAGTGTGGGAATATGTTTTCTCCCACTGGTGCTGCGCTTTTTCGTTGATCTTCAGAGACAAAAATCCTGTAATGAAAGTCCTGTTGGGGCATGTTCTTCTGTGGATGTGCAGCGAAATCAGTGAATACAAATGAATGTCTAGACAGTAGAAGATATATGTAGCATCACCAGTTATTCACCAAATTACACACAGAGAAAATGGCTCAGCTGAAGGACAGGAAATCATTTAAATCCCTTTATTGTAACCCTCTTATACTCCTCCTGATAAATCTCTTGTTATCAGCAGTGAAATGTAATTTTTTGTCCTTTCTCTGATATTTTTTTCCTCTGAAAAATGACACACGGTGATAAATGAGACCTGCGTGGTGGCTTTCTGAGAAGGTATGCACTCACCCCATGAGAGGATCCAGAGCTATGCCTTTAGGATTGAGCAGGTCCAGCTGTAGGACGGTAACGCATGTGTCACCGGCGCGGTCACAGACAAAGATCTTGTCAGTGACGCGGTCGACAAAATAAAAGTTTCCTGTCAGCCAGTCAATCGCCATCTGCTCCACATCTGCAGCGGGAAAGAAGAAGACGCGTTAGATCCTCGTGTAAAACAGATGCTATGTAAATAAAATAAGGTTTCCGTGGCAACCAAAGAGACAAAAATAATGATGAAACAGAAGCAGCGGGTGGCCTGGTTATCTCGACTTATAGTCTTTAGTCACAGATCTGAGCGGATGAGGTTTATGGGGCTTTACTGAGAGTTTGATGCTTTAATCTCGAAGCAGTTCTTTCTTTGCACGTTTGTAAAGTATCTGAAGTTATGAAGCTTTGTTTGCAAGGATACATTTAGAGGGGGATGACTTTTCCTTGCAGAAGGTCTGTCGCCACTCATGTCCAATGAACCTGCAAAAATATTACTGCAGCAATCCTGCAGTATTTGTGTTAAAGTAGTTTTCTCCACGTCCGAGCTGAGATCAAACTGACAACAATGTTGTTGTTAAGATACTGTGAACAGTTTCCTGACGGCAAAGGCAAACTCTGCTACTCATGATTAATAAACTAAATCTTTATTTGTGCAGTTGTTCCAGTGCCCTTTTAAATGATACCATGGCCATTAATAATTCTGATTAGCTTGCAGGTTTCTATTAGACTTTAACAAATGAAAGTCGAGCACATTTGTTATGAAATGGGCTATAATTCATGGGAATCTTTACTAGAGCAGAAAAAGGTAGCACTTCTGAAGCAGCACAGCGAGTGCAGCTCGCAGGCCTGAATGGCGATTGCAGGATAAAGATGAATTCCAAAACTGCTGAGGCTAACCTGTCGCAAGCCTCGGTGATAATGAGGAGATAGAGCGAGAGAGCTCGCAGGTAAGAGAGAGAGGGAGAGAGCAAAATACAATGAGAAAACAAAGAAGCGTGAGCCTGTGTGTGCGTGAGCCCCGGATGATGCTCGCCACAGGCAGGGATACCTTTTATTCGTGTGGTTAGATGGCTATTTATCAGAAAAATGACAACAAAAGAAGGAAAGAATGAACTGATATAAACATACGCTGCAAACTTTGTTGAGTTCGTATTTCCTGTTCCCGTGTGAATCCACGCAGGCTTCTTGTTACAGCACAGCGGAGCTGCCCAGAGGACTCTGAAGACAGCACCCAGCACACACTTTCCTGGTTCTGCTGGAAATCCAGAGCCAGCGTCCCATTTATCCTCAAGGACCTGAGCGGCTGAAGGCCGCTCCCATTTAGATGGGTGACGACGATGCGATCTGAGCCACCGATGAGAAGCGCTGGCCGGCTGTCGCCAGGATCTGAAATAAACATACATAAATCTTATCGTGGGATGACTCAGCAAAGCTATTCTGCTAGCTCAGTAAAGTTTCCCTTAAAAACAGTGTGATATGCAAAATATATGAGCGGAAAGACCATTGGAAAGTTTACTGTCTAACTGTTCAGTGTTAACCCAACCAAGACAAACATGCACAATATTTCTAATTCCACCACTGGACAAACAAACAGCAGCGCAGCTGGAAATACTTTCAGAACAGATTTCTTGAAGCTCAAATAACAGAAAAGCATCGGCATTAACGCAGATATGACATGTGAGTTTTCACCAGCACACACTCCCGCCTGGACTCGTGGAACGATATCTGTGGTGGTGAAACTGAAATAAGCCTCTTTATGGGCTTAATTGAGCGTGCACAGTCTCTGACATCAGGTTCACCCCCTGAAAGGGCCCTTATTTATCCCAATCTTCAGCACAAGTTCAAGTCAAGGGCTGCCCTCCTAATATAGGTAATAAATCAGAATGTCCACTTGAATAACTGCTAGTGCGTGACGCAGGGACAAGCGTTTTTCTCCCACACTGGGGGGTAGATGGGATTTTGACCATGCGAGGCTACAAACATGTATCATGGGAAAAGATAAATATCAAAGTTATTATAAGGAATTAGAATCATTTTATTTCAAACATGAAACAACAAGAGAAAAGAAAAGTTTTATGCTGGAAAAGCAGCAGGATGAAGTTTACACTTTGTCTGTTCTGCCCACTTATTTCAAATTCCATTATTTACAAATCAATATTCAGAATTCAACATTATATAATCCATACATGTTTAACTATATACAAGTCTGCACTTATATACAACGCACGCAAACAACTGAAGCTCATAAACCAAAACAACAACAAACTACATTTCGACATAAACTAGGTGTCAGGTTACAGGATGTAGGAGCCAAATACTCACAGACACCAAAGGATGAACTCAAACAGGCAGCTTTATTACGCCGTAACAAAAACATACTAGAGACAAAATCAGAAAACTAGAAACTAAGGACGAGAACAAAGACACTAGGAAACTAGAAACTGGGTGCAAGGATAACAAGGACCACAGAGGAAACACACAGCACATGGAAGTGGTACGACACGACAAAGGGGGAAGGAAAACACAGGGCTTAAATATACAAGGAAGTAATGAGGGAATGGGAAACAGGAAGGAAACACAGCTGGGACTAATCAGACATAATGAGACAAGAGGAAGCAAAACTAGATGCAGTGACATAGGACACAGACTTTCAAAGTAAAACAGGAAACACGAGACAATCACAAAGATGCAGACACTGAGACAGAGACACGACTGAGTGGGAAGATGAAGGGAACAAGGAGACGAAACGAGGAACACCAGAAAGGAAAAGTAACAGAAACCAAAATCCTAGGACTAAAAATGTAACACAAGCAGAACCAAAACTCACGAATAACAATAATGAGAGAATGTAACTAAAACACACACACAGCACTGTGACACCAGGCACCCTGTGGTTCGTAATGTTTTCTTTAACTTAATGACGAGGTATGACACAGGCCGCAGTGTCCAATCACAGCTCATGTTCACACAACATTGAGGTTAAACAACCAAACATATCCGATACACCGGGGTTACATCTGACTCTACACAACCACATGACACTAAATGTCTTTAACAGGTTCAACTATCAACTACAGAAAGTATTGATAATTGTATTTTGCACATATTAGATAAAAATGTTTTCAACATTACATTTGCACTTCAAACATTTGTAATCGAGTAGAAATGAAGAGCATACGGGCGTCGTCACATTTGTGCTAGGAGAAAGTAAAACTCACTGAAGTCAGAGTCAAAGCAGAGATTAAACCCAGATTAAATCCCTAAAAAGAAAAATGTGCGCTTCAGAGTTCCAACTTACACTCGCTGCGTTAATATGTTTTTCATATCCTGCTGCTCCTCATCTCCTGACCTCTGAGAGCTCTATCAGGAATTTATATTCATGAGCTTTTACAACTAATGGTAACCCCATAGTTATCCTTGTACCACTATCGCTCTCTGCTAAATTAATATTAATGCATGTGAGCATTGGGTTCAGTTAAGTTTATGGGTAATCATATTCAGTTTATTCTTGGTAGGACACCAGTCACCGTGATTAAAAGCTGCACCAGCGGTGTTCTCCCCAACAAGACGTGTTGGGCCTCCAGCTATTTTCAACCCATATACGCCAAAGTGGCAACAACCCTAAAAAACTAACTTTACGTCAGTGCAGGACACGGACGTGTAAACTACACAATCTCAGGACTATTTACACACCGCACTCACCACAACACAACAACTCTTTGATTTGTCTGATTTCTACAATAAGTAGGCTGCTTTCCTCACTGGGGCAGATTTGTTAGCAGCATCGGGCATTAACATAAATCATGGTGATGTCAGGTATTGTCTCTGCACAAAATACTCCAGACTGCGCCCACTTAAAATCTCATGCTCATTAATTTGATCATTATCCTGGGTTGACCACATCCAGCCGTCCCCGTGTGGTGATGGATGTGGTCATCGCTCAGTCCCATTAATCTTGCGCTACCAGTTCTTGTGAAAACCGAGGAGACGATAAGCCGGGATTCCACGTCTGAACGAGACAGAACGCGTACACTGTGCTAATTATGATGCAAGTGTGCCACTCACCTTGTTTGGCTTTGCACGATATCCTGTTGGGCTGCAGGATGTACCCTTCTGTGCAGCTGCATCTGTATGACCCGTAGGTGTTGGTGCAGGTTTGGCTGCATGCTCCATACATGGCACATTCATCATGATCTTATGGAAAACAGGAAGAGAGTCATTTGTAACAAATTAGGTGCTCAAACATGACCCAAATACATAAAGTATACTTAATGTGGCCTCACTCTGGCACCTCAGGTATAATTACTTTTATAAGCAATGCGCTGCGCTGGAACGGCTCTTTCTCATGCCTTCCCCAGCAGAATCAAACTCCAGCAGCACTCCCACTTCGTGAAACTTTTCCTTTCCATAATTATGCAATTCTACGCACAAGTTATGTGCAGAATTCAAATAATTCAGTGCAACTGTAGCAAAATCATGTCCTGTGCCTCACACCATGAAGAACATAAAAAAGCACGAAGAATTTGTATACATGTGTAAGGATATATGTGTGTCTGTGCTGTGATGTGCTGTGCACGAGGCCCAGATGGTTCTCATATAGGCAGCAGCTCCTGCTTATTTGACTGAAAGAAGTCTGGCCGAGGGCAAAAGGAGAGACTTGTACAGAGAGGAGGGAAGAAAAGGGGGAAGCGTTCCTGGCAGGAGGCCCCCACCAGCGGTGCAGGATCCTACCTCTGCAGCTCGTCCCGTCCTCCCCAACCTCAAAGCCGTCAGCACAGAAACAGAAGGTGCCGTTTCTAGTCATGACGCAGCCATAGCGGCACCGGAGCTCGTGGCAGGCTGACAGCAGCTCTGCAGGGGGGAAAGGAAGAAAGGAGCAGAGAAGAAAGGCTATAAATGAGTAGGTGGAATAGGAACTTACTTCTTTGATTATTCAAGCTGCCCATCACAAGTTTGCTTCGATCATTCACTCAATGAATGTAAATGACAGAAATTACAGACGCTCCAATGTAAATGTTAGCTATGGTATCTCTGCAGGAAGGAACGAGCTGAAACAAATGTCACTGTGTTGATTATTAAATGTCAAACAACATGGGCCGGAGGAGACTGAAGACATCAGCATTTAAATAACATTAAACTGCATGTTTCATAAGTCCGATATAAATGATCAGACGAACACGCAGAAGCAAAACACATTGACAAACTTTGTATTGTTAACTCGTCAAGTGACAAACGGGCTGGTAACGGTGCTCAGGAAGCTAACGCTGTCATGTTGTGATGGGTTATGATGCTCTGGATGGGAGAAAAATGGCTAATTATGGCGTGATGAACATTCAGCAGAATAAAAGTGAATAAATGGCACAGTGGGAAGAATAACCCTCGAAACAAAGCTTTAATAGGGCAAAGACTGATATGTCACTGCTGAACATTAATTAATGTCAACTTACAGCCCCAAAGATAAAGGACTGTATTGATTGTGCTCCGGCTTTCCTGTGCTAACCATTTCAAGACATGCTGCTGCAGACCAATTCATTTCTTGACAGGTTGTATTCACATTCAGTAGCATCGTGGGAACACAATGACAGTCGGAGCTCGAGTTATCATTACTTTCTAAATGATGGTATTTGGGGGGTTTTGTTGTAATTTTGTTATTGTTAAGATCTTGACAAGTTACCAGGAGTTGGTTTTTCTTACTGGGGAGAGGGAGGTCTGGGCCTCTCTGCTTAGGCTGCTGCCCCCGCGACCCGGCCTCGGATAAAGCGGATGAAGATGGATGGATGGTTTTTCTTACTAGCTCAGTGACCAATTTCACAACGCTGATTTCAAACAGAGGATATACAGTGGGGCAAAAAAGTATTTAGTCAGCCACCGATTGTGCAAGTTCCCCCACTTAAAATGATGACAGAGGTCAGTAATTTGCACCAGAGGTACACTTCAACTGTGAGAGACAGAATGTGAAAAAAAAATCCATGAATTCACATGGTAGGATTTGTAACGAATTTATTCGTAAATCAGGGTGGAAAATAAGTATTTGGTCAATAACAAAAATACAACTCAATACTTTGTAACATAACCTTTGTTGGCAATAACAGAGGTCAAACGTTTACTATAGGTCTTTACCAGGTTTGCACACACAGTAGCTGGTATTTTGGCCCATTCCTCCATGCAGATCTTCTCAAGAGCAGTGATGTTTTGGGGCTGTCGCCGAGCAACACAGACTTTCAACTCCCGCCACAGATTTTCTATGGGGTTGAGGTCTGGAGACTGGCTAGGCCACTCCAGGACTTTCAAATGCTTCTTACGGAGCCACTCCTTTGTTGCCCGGGCGGTGTGTTTTGGATCATTGTCATGTTGGAAGACCCAGCCTCGTTTCATCTTCAAAGTTCTCACTGATGGAAGGAGGTTTTGGCTCAAAATCTCACGATACTTGGCCCCATTCATTCTGTCCTTAACACGGATCAGTCGTCCTGTCCCCTTGGCAGAAAAACAGCCCCATAGCATGATGTTTCCACCCCCATGCTTCACAGTAGGTATGGTGTTCTTGGGATGCAACTCAGTATTCTTCTTCCTCCAAACACGACGAGTTGAGTTTATACCAAAAAGTTCTACTTGGGTTTCATCTGACCACATGACATTCTCCCAATCCTCTGCTGTATCATCCATGTGCTCTCTGGCAAACTTCAGACGGGCCTGGACATGCACTGGCTTCAGCAGCGGAACACGTCTGGCACTGCGGGATTTGATTCCCTGCCGTTGTAGTGTGTTACTGATGGTGACCTTTGTTACTTTGGTCCCAGCTCTCTGCAGGTCATTCACCAGGTCCCCCCGTGTGGTTCTGGGATCTTTGCTCACCGTTCTCATGATCATTTTGACCCCACGGGATGAGATCTTGCGTGGAGCCCCAGATCGAGGGAGATTATCAGTGGTCTTGTATGTCTTCCATTTTCTGATGATTGCTCCCACAGTTGATTTTTTCACACCAAGCTGCTTGCCTATTGTAGATTCACTCTTCCCAGTCTGGTGCAGGTCTACAATTCTTTTCCTGGTATCCTTCGAAAGCTCTTTGGTCTTGGCCATGGCGGAGTTTGGAGTCTGACTGGTTGAGGCTGTGGACAGGTGTCTTTTATACAGATGATGAGGTCAAACAGGTGCCATTCATACAGGTAACGAGTGGGGGACAGAAAAGCTTCTTACAGAAGACGTTACAGGTCTGTGAGAGCCAGGGATTTTCCTTGTTTGAGGTGACCAAATACTTATTTTCCACCCTGATTTACAAATAAATTCTTTTCAAATCCTACCATGTAAATTCATGGATTTTTTTTTCACATTCTGTCTCTCACAGTTGAAGTGTACCTCTGGTGCAAATTACTGACCTCTGTCATCATTTTAAGTGGGGGAACTTGCACAATCGGTGGCTGACTAAATACTTTTTTGCCCCACTGTAAATATCACCAAAAAAAGCAGTTGATCTTTGAATATGACATTATTATTGTCAGTAACATATGCAACACATGCACATGCTGAACCTGTAAATCTTCAATGGTTTAATTGATTTTAATGAGGTCATAATAAAACATCTCAATGTTAAACTCGACTTCGGTGAGCACAGAATAATTTTACTGACATTATCTCAGGATGACGTCCTCAGAAATGGCTGCTATGGTCCCACAGCGGTGAGCTTTCTCTGTCTTTGCTTTTCATAAAGCCTCAGAAGAGTTTGACTGACAGGCAGCAGAACTTAAAATGACTGAATTTTTATTTGGGGGCAAACAATTTTTAGAGCGAGCAAATACAGAAGTATTAAAATGGTGAATGCTCAGTGACCTTTGGACCTCCTCCCAGGCTCATGGTGGTATAAGACTTCTGGGATAATAAATAAAAAGCTGCATTATGAATCCAAAGAAAACAAAACATCTAAAATGTACGATGCTGCTTTTACGTGCTTAAAGGACGTGCGTTTGACATTAATCGTATTTTCAGGATTCGACACACCAGAAGAGTGCAAGAGTCAGTGAAGCAGTATTTTGCTGCACCACAAACGCATTCATTGAAAACTGCCAAGTGAAGTTTTAGCACAAAACACACTCAGTGCCGATCAGACTTGACACTCAATGAAAGTCCAAGCACTCGACTCCAGATAAGGACGAAAGCTGAAAACTGATGCAGTGCAGCAGTAGTGTAGATTCTGAAAGACATCTAATTTTTCACAGGTGGTTTTCATGTGTAAACACGTGACTGCATTTAATAAAGCTTAATGCCACGGAAGAACTGAGTGCAGTCTGGGGCTGTTGAACCTCGTCCTCCCACAAAGCGCTGCAGAAGTTTCCATTCCACCAAAATACAGAAAGGCCAGGACGCCGGGTGTTACTGCGCTGAGAGAAGATGTCAAAACCCCATCGAGGTCCTGACAGGACCAACAGGTCTGAAACAACCACTGCAAGAAACTCTACTCGTATGATAAAGGTGCTGTGGTTTCATTAGCAGGACGTCTTTATACATGTGAACTGTGCTGGCTGAGAACGTTTGCAGGAGAAGGAACGACTGTGTTCATAAAGAGAATAACTGTTTACATGGTTTTACAGGCACTGACTGTGCCGTCTAATACGAAGCTGCCTTAGCCAACGCTGCTAAAAATATTGATGAAGAGCTGATGTATTTTAATTAAAGGATAGCTTACGTATCTTGCAAAACAATCAACTGTTCTTTTACTGATATAATCTAATTACTTTATTTAAACCAGGCTTTACATTTGTTTCGATAAAACATTTTATAAACGATAAGCTATCTCATGAAAGAAGTACATCTGTGATGAAATCATTTTATCAGAGGCTACATTCAAAGTTCAGGTAGTCGAATAATTTCACAGGGCCTATTGTGTTTCGGCTGTTTTGGGGTTATACAGAGGTTATATATATTTTATCCCTTTGTGCTGGGCATGAAGGGATCAACTATAAAGCAACACCACTGGCAAAACACAGAAAGGTAAAGCTGCACAATAAAACATCAAACAGGCAATACAAAAGGCACAGGCTGAAAATAACCAGAATTACAATATCATAGAAAAAGCCACAGGCCGGTAAAATGTGCCTGCTTGGATAGATACACTGTAACTGCTCCTATCTCACTGATCCATTAGCATTTGAATGGCTTCAACTGCCACTTCAAGCTGCCATTCACTCTGAATACACTACGTCAGTGAAATCACTGGACGCCTGATGACTCTGATCATCAGAGATTTTTCTGAGTGTGTAACACGTACTGTACGCACAGCAATGAACAAGTTCACTGATTCTATTGAAGCTTTACTTAGATTCAAACAATATATCTCATTTTGTGTAAGGCACCATTTCACTTAATTAAAAGGAACAAAAGCAAAAGTTTACTGAATACTGTGTGGATCCCACGCAGCCTGTGCATTATTCATCACACGGTGTGGAACTAGCACACTTCCCTGTTGCAAAGCAGTGTGAAAAAACGAGTACACGGCAGACTTAAGATATTTAAAACTAATCCTTATATCGTCTCAAAGACACCATGTGATCAGCTTCCCCTCATGGCAGATACAGAGTGCTGTGGGGATTGTGTACGTGCCACTGAGCCTCCTAACTGCCTTTCACACACCTGGAGCTATGTGCTGAACATGAGTAAATAGTAAAGTGAATGTAGTAGCCTTGATGTGGTGGTCATCGACTGTGCAGCGTGCCTTAAAATATGTGAGAAAGGCTGCTTTGATTCTGCTCTCAATGCTGCTCTCCAAAGTATCGTCTTTACAAAAATTGGCATTAACTGGAATATAAAACACACTACTCATCACTCTTACAGCCATCTGGCAAAGACGCACGAGCGAGAAACGAGCGGCCTCAAATGAACAAAGCATGAATAATTTGTTATGACTTTACCTTAAAAGAAATTATGCTCACATGAGCAAAACTACTTGTGAGTTTGTCCACTTCGTTTCAGCTCTTTGGAAAAACATTAGTGCTTCATGATTACTAAAATCTATAAATGTAAAACATGTCAACTGTCATCATTCTGAAACACAACAGCAAGCCTGGTCTAATTTGCAGTAATTAGATGTACGAACACAATGATTCTAGCAATTGCACAAAATTAATTCCATCTGTTTTCACATCATGCTTCACTTAAAAACACTGTTTGTATCCCAGAGGAGGCTCAGTCTGTTTAGTTTGGTTATGATCCTCTCAGATTCAAAATTTTTTGTCCTTCTTTTTCCCAATGCTGAGGTGTATTTGGTTGCCTCTGATTCCACTTGTACGTCCGCTCACACAAAGGCATGCCTCCGTCCGCTCCGCTAGCCCAGCAGAAGTTTCTCACAGCCTCCACACTCCAACACACAGATGGCAGAGTATGAATGGTGAGTGTGGCACTGTTCCTTTGCCAATACTGACAACAAGTCTCACCACGGGCACGAGAAGACTTACCCGAGGCTGAAAGTCAGAATGCCCCATCTGGCATAATTACGGCCTCCCTTTAGGGATCGCTGTGGCCTTTCCCCGAAACGTCTTTGCAGTGATGGCCTGTATGTAATGCAGGACCAAATGTAGACACACGTCTAACGCAAAAGGTAAAAGCGTAGTTGGCTCAAGGACCTTTTCGTGATTTTCCAAGCTTAAATTAGGATCTTAGCCGGTTACTCGTCTCTGTCGCTGTGGTTGGTATCCTCTAGGTGGCAAGAGTGACAAGATTGATTCCACAGCAGTGAAATTGGGTCATATATTCTCTTAGGTTCAAACATTTAAGAAGCGTGCAGGGGAAATAACATTTGTGCAAGATGTGCCATGACTGCAGTGACACGATTTATTGACAAGTCTTTAGAAAGTTATCTGGGAAGCTTAAGTGTGTCAGCTTTGATGTGACGTGGAGTTGTCCGGGTGGCGCAGAAGGTGGAATTTTCCCTAGAAATTGAGAGATAAATGCAGTTACACTGTAGCTGCTTGTTTTTTTTTATCCAAATGTAATCCTGCATCTCAAACTCGGGCTCAAATGTGACAGTAAACGTCGTTAATCCCTCAAAGCACAATTTGCTGAGAGATTTGGGAACTGGTGCACAGCCAGGCTTCTGACATGCCCTTAAATATTGGAGGAAACGTCTCGGGTGTGGGTGTCAAAATCTTCTAGCAAACAATGAAATTTTAATTCTAAACACTTCTGAGGAAGATTATCTGCTGTAATAGTATTTGATGACACCAGATTGTTTCCTCGCATTAGAGGGAGCAATGATATGACTGACAATATCTCGCCAGGCTGTAGAATAACAAAGTGAGACGCATGAAATATTGATTGCAGTTATCTACAGTTGTTTACATATTGTGTTGTGGGCCTGACAGTCGCTTGTAACCAAAAAAACCCAAAAAGAAACCTGACACGGGACTTAAGATTTCTGGAAGCCTCCAAATCATCAAATGCACATATCTTTAGCAGATGTTTGGAAGAAAATTACAAGCTCATATTTTCTGGTAAAGTGAGTACAGCGTGGCAGGGTAACACTGAAAGGACTGCCGTAGCACAGCAGAGAGGAAAGTGATCACTTTGACTACTTACTGCAAATGTTCCATCCATTAGAGGGGCAAAAATGTAATAAATATGCTAATATGTTACAGTCTATGAGGCTGGATGGCAGGACATTTTCAACCTACTGAGAAACGCTGAAAATGTGAAGCCGTGTTTGTGGCGAGTCGTTTTGGAACAAGAGCATCACTTATCACAGACTCCTTCACCCTGGAGAAAAGTGTTTGTTTGTTTGTTTGTTTGTTTGGCTTGTTGTAATGAAAAGTTAATCAAGTGAGATAATTGAACGTTGTTCAGAAACAGAGGGTGGGAGGAGAGATCATGTTTGACACTGTTTATTCTTTAAAAAAGCTTCATCACCAGAAAACATAGGAAAAAAAAATGGATGCAAATATTTTCAGGATTAGTCCAAGATGCTGATCTCAGTAACAGATTTGAAATGCTCGAGAAAAGAGACAAACAGGAGAGACGATACGCACATTTCTTTCTTCTGCTTTCAGCCAGTGTAAGTCTGATACAACATTAACTCAATAACTCACATCGGTGCGCAGAGGCCAAACGCATCGCCTTTGACAAGTTGTGCTATGACACAGAAATCATCGCTGCATAAAAGTCCAGATTACCCTTACGTAGCAGAAATAGATTTATACATTTGGAAATCAAATACATTAAAGAGCTTGTCAGCACAGAGCGCCGGGAGAGGCATCCGCACCTCGTCACTGTAACGCTCAGAGGATGATTCCTGCCGACAGACACAGAATGAGACTGGCACAGCTTCACTCAAAGTCCAATCAAATCTGCACTCCACTGAAAGCAATTTGTAACAATGTTTATTAGTTATTACAAATTTAAATCATTTAACGTCCAGAGCCCATATATCTCTGCCACATGTCTCATTTTCAGACAGAAGCAGGGATGTAAGGCCTGAACCTTAAAGTCTGGGTGCAGCCTGACCCTGAAATCATTCAAACTTCACCTGAAACCGAAGAAGCAAGGAGCCCACGTCTGATTTAAACAAAGGATGAGAGGATTGGCAGTCAGTGAGGACGTAGAGGGTTCAGTCTGCATTTAGATATTATTATCATATTCCAATATAATTTGAAGGCTAATTTAAGTCTATAAAAAATATTCTCAGCATGGATAATAAAAGTGTTAGTTGTGGTTCTAACATTTCAAAGGTCGTATTTATAGGTGTCACTTATCTGGAAGTAGTAATAAAAATATATTTTGCTTGTCTAAGTAACAGAGAGACCTGCAGAGGCATTTAATCCCAAGAACGTTATTCTGTCTCTTAATTAACTGCATGAGCTTAAATCCTTGTGCAACCAACTAGTACATATGTATATATGTAGCACATCTGTATATTTGTGTGTATAGCAATATAGAACATCTGCATACTTCACTTATTTGTACATAATCTGTACATAACTATTCCCACCTTTTATACTATCTTTATCTGTACATAATCTGCTCCTATTGCACTTCTGATTAGATGCAAACTGTATTTCTCTGCCCTGTATTTATACATGTGTAATAACAATAAAGTTGAATCCTAATCCTTTAAAGCTGGAAAAATGGTGCACAAAATGCACATTTGCAAAGGGGTAAAATGGCACAGCACAGCACACAAAGTTAAACGAAGCAAACTGTAAAAGTAAATATTAATTGATCCTATTTTCTGACACAAATAATGGATGGTACATCCTGGCAACCTCATGACTCACCATGGGAACTAGTGGGTGTCAGCTGTATCCATTACTTTTAATTGGCCCTTGGAAACATTGTAATTGTGTTATATACAGAGTTTTTGTATATGCCTGTGATTTCTATATTTGCAGCATGTTTCAAATGTACTTTTTGAGTTTCTGTACATGACTTGTGTTTCTGTATTTCAAGTTTTTTCGCATCTGCATCACATTTGATGGAGTTTGCTGTATTTGCAGAGCATTTCTGCATTTGCTGGAGTTTTCTATGTTTGCCCCTTATAGCTGTATTTGGTCGTGCTTTCTCTGTTTGATTGGATCCTCTCGAGCTGCAGTGTGTTGAGCACTCCAGGAAGAAATTGAGAGAAATCACTTCACCATTATCTTTTATCCCCAACATCTCTTGAGCTGCTGGACCTCACGACTGCCTCCCCAAACCTCCTAATAATCAAACTCATCAGCCTGTTGCTCATTTAACAACACACATAACCCAATTCATATATCCGTCTTTGCCAAACATCAAACACAAGTGAGTGGCTTTTTTGTTGTTCCATGAAACATTCTTTGGTGAGCAAAAATAGCACAGGACCCAGCATGCACCGAGCACAGTAGCCAGACATGACAGCCAATAAGTTATTTTTGTTGTTTCTCCAACAAATTAACAATAACTAGCTCCAGCTGAGGTTGTTTGCTGATACAGTTGCCATTACAGCAGCTTGAAATAATAATCTACAGCTTAACCCTCAGCCTACCACAGACTACAGAACTACAGTTTTTAAAATATTTCCCATGTATTCATTACAATGTTTTATGAGTTTAATAAACCTTTTGTAAAGACTGCTTATTGTGGTTTTTACTGCTTTTTTAAGACAGTATTTTGGTTTTCTGGATGATCTCAGTCAAACATTAAGTCTAACTATAAACTGTCAGTAACAGGCAGGCTGTCAGTCGTTCAGTTCAATAACGATTTATTTATATAGCACCAAATCATAACAGCAGCTGCACAGGTGCTTTATATTGTAAGGACCTTACAATAATACAGAGAAAACCCAACAATCATATGACCCCCTATGAGCAAGCACTTTGGCGACAGTGGGAAGGAAAAACTCCCTTTTAACAGGAAGAAACCTCCGGCGGAACCAGGCTCAGGGAGGGGCGGGGCATTACCCAAGGCCAATTAGGGGTCATGGCGGACGATCAGATTATTCAGGTAATCTGAATACATTTTCTTATAACCTCTCGGTCTCGCCGCAGTTTTATTTAAGTTTTTTGACAAATGCTGAAGATTAAATGAAAGCAGAATCTAAGGATGGTAAAAAAATTAAAAACTCGCTATAACAATTTTTATTTTAATGCCGATAACATAAATAACATGATACTAACACAATATTTTGTTTCTCAATAGACTGTAACCTGCCCAGGTTGTACCCCACCTTTCACCACCGAGGCAACCGCCACATATGATCATGCCCACTCAAGACGATGTGTGAGATTCCAGTGGAGGCGCCGTCGGAAGCCTCGCAGGAGCAGCTTTTTGGTTAAAATGGCATCCAGTCCACTTTTTGTGGAACCTGCATCACCTTCCACACAGCAGGTGAGGAGGGCAGGAAGAACAACACAGGAAACGTATAGAGAAGCTTCAGAACTTTCAAAATAAAAGATTCTGGAACACTCCTGGCTTATCTGTGCGAGAGATGTGACGTTAAAGATACACACCCAGTGTGTTAGTCATCGGGGACCAGTTCATTTTTCATGAACACTGACTGAGCTCCCAGGGAGAAGTTACAATAATGCATTAAGCTTAATGTTATTCTGTTGTCTTGATTGATGCAGCAGTTGGTTTATACACAAGCCTCGCTGAAACAGAAGGATTAAAATCTGCATATTTTAACAAATGCAGATTCATATAGAGATAATTACACAATATAAATATTGTACTACACATTACACATTATGAATGACACATGAAACAGATGACACAGAACACTGATCTTTCCCTAAGAGAACATAGGCTTAGCACAAAGGAGAGAAATTGAGACCAGGCAAACTTTCCTAGTGGGGGCAAAGCTGAGAATCGGAGCCCACAGAAGGATGATATGGAAGAGTGAGAAGCAGCACTGTGTGCCAGCAGTGGGTTAAATGATTGAAGAAGCTCTTTCACTGGCAATGAGAGATTCAGCACATGCATGGCAGATTAAACAGAACGCTATATTAGAGTAGGGCCTGACTGCTGCATGTGTATTCAGTATGTGAATGAAGTTATTGGGGGACTTATGCTGTCTGAGCTAGCTTCACAGGGCTCCACTGAGACTGGGATCTCAACTAAGCATGAATTATATCTATTGTGTGCTGTTTTTGATATTCAAATCGACCTGTTTTCCGTGTGACTATTTTTTCTGCGCCGCACTTCGTTATCAACAAATGAACCGATTCGGCTATAAATGTCAAGTAATGATGAGCTATTACTAAATAAGGCTGTTGATGATTAATGTAATGGTGTGGGTCGAGATAACTCGGGGATAAATGTAGCAAAGTACTTGTTAATGTGTTGCTTAAATGTCAGTGGAGGTAAAAGACGTTGGGAGCCGCCTGTCCTCCTATAGACACATCTCTTTTAGAGCAGCTCAGATTATTTGAAAGCATTTATTGTAAAGGAACCTGTACAGCTTTGGACAAATAGCGATATATTGTGTTATACAGTCAAACTGTTGTCTAATATTAATTTGTACCACAAGATGGTTTAGAGTCAGTGCAGCTCTTGAGTCCATCATAAGAGGAAGCTAAAGGCAGGTGTAAAAGAACAAGCAAACAATGCCCGTCATCCGCAGCATCAACTCCCAGAAAGAAACCATGAAATTCAGAACTATACAAGAATGCATCACAGCAGCTTCCTACTGCTGGAGACTAAAGGACTAAATGAGAATGGTGATGAACATTTCTTCTAGACTGGGAAGATCAAAGCTTTTAATGCTAATGTTTGCCATGTAGCAACAGCTTCCAAAGGGAGATCATTGTCTGTTATTACCGACTGTTCTGGGTTTCCACCAGAGGATTTGTTGAGACTGTAGCAGCTAACCACTTGCTATGACGCTAACTGTGGTGCAGCAGAACCAGAATAGATGGTGTAGAAACACTGATATATATATATATATATATATATATGATCAGAAAATCTTAGCTTACAGCAGTAATACAATCATTAGAGTGATTAGCATTTCATAGCTATCAACCAAGCTTGCACAGTGTTCACAGAGCTATATCACAGAGCCTATCCCGGCTGTATTATGGCAAAATACCAGGTACACTCCGAACAGGTGGCCAGTCCATCATGTGGCTAATACAGAGAGACAGACAACCATTAACTTGCATCCCCACTTTTAGAATCCCTAGTCAATCTGAATAAGATGTCTTTGGACTGTCAGAGAGCATAAACACTCCCCACAGCAGGGCTCCAGCCCACCACACATCCTGTACCCACAACCCTCCTACTGTAAAAGAGCTAACCTGTAAAATGCATTGCCACTTTAAATCGATATACAAAATACTGCTTCAGGCTTTGTGCTGCTTTTCACATGAAGGAGGGAATAATAACAACTCATCCTAGCATCTAATTTTACTGGAGAGTATTGCACCACAATCTACGTATATGCAAATCCCATTTTATTGTATGCTCACGATGTGTACAGCCAAGGGCACATGATGGGCAAACACTGAAATCGATTCCATAACTCTGCGTCCGTGTTCATACAGGCATGAAAACAGGCTATGATTATTTTTGGTCACCTGTGTCTGAGTCATTAAACCTTCAGCTGATTTGTCTTGATGGGAAAAATGTGTACATTAAAGTTTTGTTAACTTATGATTAAGGCAGAGCATTTCAGTCTATGGATCAATCGTTCAACGCTGTCTCAATAAGCTACAAAAGATAACATCCAATTTAAAAAAAGCTCATCCTCAGAACTCAGACAATAGCTAAGGAAGGCATTAATCTGACAAAACACCAGACTTTTTGATCAAATTTAAACCAATTTCAGAATTTGAACTCAAAATATAAACAAACTGTTGAGATGAATGGCAAACAAAGTGTGAGGAAAAGGTCGCTGGGTGTTACTTTTTGGTTACGTTACTGTACTTTATTTAGACATCGACACAGCAGCGACTGCACTGAGCTGGCATCAGTCTATCGATGATCTTTGATGATGCTGCTGTTAATGTGTCATCACCATAAAGTGTCAAATCTCCCTCCGAGATGAAACGCATCAACCAAAGAGTTTAGAAGTGACGTTTCTCTTAAACTGCTTGAAACTCCCACAGGCAAAGACAAAAATAATCACTGTGATATTAAGCATGATTTAATTTCTGAATAATAATATTCAACATAAACATAAATGGATACAACTTTACTTCGGCTTTAAGCCTTTTGTCTTTTTCACCACATTTATTTAAAGAAGAGAGCGTTTGCTTTCTGGGACCACCCTAAAGATAACATATGAAGCCACAAGTTGAATTCTGTTTATTTAAGTCTGACATTTGTCTGCCTCGGTGCAAACAGCAGAGACTTCAGAGACTAACGGCACAACCGTGAGCATATGATTAAGAATGAGCAGGTTTCCTGAAGGTGAGCTAAAAGAGTTTGGTGGTTTTCCATATGGGCACCTTCATACCGAGGCCTCCCGGGACGTCGGCATGTATATTCATAAGAGGTGGGCAGGAAAGGCAGGGGAAAAAAGTTTTAAGAAACACAGCTGGCTGCCTAAAACTTCTCTTTGGTGACCTCAATTTCTCCTGCTTGAGTCTGGTGTGTCCGTGTGGGACTGAGTATCCTGTACAGTGTAAACACAGACGAAGCATAACGGCTTATGTCATTGCAAAAAGCCAAGTTTAAAAAAGGAAAAGAAAGAAAGAAATGTGAAAAATAATGAATGCATTAATTATTTAATAAATAGATGTATTTTTCATGCAGGACTGATTTATTCACTGAGAAAGAATCATTCTTTTTATTCCTTGAGGCCAGGATGTGTTGAAAGCAGCCGACAGCACGGCTGCATTAAGAGGTGAAGCGTTTGTAGTCCGATCACACGCTCTTACACAAACTATCAGATAGTGCCTTCTGAAGGAATTTACAACACAAAGATGCCACGAAACATGTTCACTGATAAATGATGTGCAGCATAACATCAGAGGAGAAACACTAAAACATCTTAATTTGAAGAAAAGCTACTTTCAGCTGCTCGCTTACGTTTGAAGAGGTCACCACAGTGGATGAATCAGCATGTTCGATTTTACAGCGCATGCTTTTCCTGACACAAGCTTCCCGTTTATCCGAGTTAGTACCAGGAATACTGAAGGTTGTGAGCCCTGAGGTTTGTGTCTCCTGCTGGTCTCGACCCTGGGATTTGTCACGTGTAAGGTAATGTGTTAATAATGTTTTATATAGAATTTGTAGCAATAAGCAAATAATTTTGTTTTATATAAAAATATAAATATTTTTATGTAATTTTATTTTTGTAGTGATTCATTTAATGTTAGACATGGATAACTCAAGACAACAATAACAAACAAGCATCATTTTTCATCATATTTGCTGATTTTGTATCATCAAGTTACCTGTTAACTCATAAGCAGTGTCGGTCCAGTTACTTGAAAATAGTAATTAGTTACTAATTACTGATTACTTCTCAAAGAAAGTAATCCTGTTACTTTACTGATTACTTATTTTCAAAAGTAATTAGCTACTTTATTACCTTTAAAAACATGATACATTTCATTTCATTTATTTATTTATTTCACACTTGGTACAAAAAATCAAACAAACCAACCACACTTCCTATCAAAAAGCTCTACAACCATGTGTGAAAAGGAGCAGGAAGAAGAAAATATTCTTATTAAACCCTGCCCACTATCTACAATCCAATTTATATTACAAGTGGGCACCAAAAATCAGGGAACAAACTAACATTAACATTTATCTCCGGTCCTAACCCAAACCAAACAACAAATTTACAATCAGAATATACCACTCCACATAGTAACAAGGAGAAAAATTAAAATTAAAATAAATAAAACAAAAATTATAATGGATCCTTTTTCAATGAACTCCAGTTTCATTCACATTCTTCATATTGAGTTATTGTTTTAACACTTTTTCAAACAATGTAAATTTATACAATTATTTAAATTATAATGAAGTGAGTTCCACAGTCGTATACCCCTAACCGTTGGACTCATTAATCTTTGTGTAGTCCTAACTAACTGATGCTTAAAATAAAATTTCCTTCTGCTATCTTCTCCCCCTGAACACAATAAAAATACTCTTTGTAACTTAAAGGGCAAAATATTATTTTTAGCCTTAAACATAATTAATGGTGTCCATAATTTCACTAAATCTCCTAATTTTAATAATTTCGATTTTATAAATAATTTATTTGTATGTTCTCTATATTTAATATTATGAATCATTCGTATCACTTTCTTCTGTAATAAGTTTAGAGGTTTATAGTATTCTCATATGTATTCCCCCAGACTTCAATACAGTAACTAAAATATGAGAAAAACAATGAAAAATATAAAATGCGCATTGTTTTATAGTCTAATAAATCTCTTACATGTTTTTAACCATCTTCTTTCTAATATACTCAATATGTGATTTCCACGTCAAATTTTCATCTACTATTACACCCAAAAAACGAAATTCAGTAACTCTATCAATCAATTCTCCATCAATGGACATAATGACTTCATCCTCCTTAACACAACCTGAATATGTAATAAAGCAACAGACCTTTCAGCCCAGTTCTGTTCTTTCTGCGTAATCAATCATATAAAATTAAATCAAATGAAAAAGTCTATTTTTAAAAAATTGTTTTATTAGTTTTCATCTTTTAACTTCATGCATCAAGTGAAAATTAAATTATATGCAACTGTCTCTGACTGGAAGAAATGTGTTTAACAGTTAACCTATTTCCTGCATATTGCAGCACATAAAATATTTTTTGTGTGTGTTTACACTCACTCTTTCAAATAGATTCAAGTAAAACACAGTAAAAAATAAATAAAATCAAAGATTCAGTGTCTCTAAAATCACCTGTTTAGCAGGAGTGGGGCTGGTGGGGGTTTGCCCGGCAATTGTACTCCCTTATTTTACAAGCTACTTGAAAAAAGTATTTGGATTACAGTACAGGTAATCCGATTACTTGTTAACTCATTAACTCACACCTCAAACACATCTTCTCGCGTTACTGCCCATCTGTGCTCATAACTAAAACACTAGTAAATCCAGGTGCATCGTGGGCAGTTCTGATGAGCTACACAGAAACACTCACATGTGCCGTATAAGTTTCCTAAACACACTTCACCTGTTTGCCATCTGTTGTGTTGATGGTGAAAGCAGGCTAATAAAATGTTCTCATTAATGTCAGAGAGCAATTGTGAGACATGAAAAGCACAGTGGGAGTGGGATTTAAAATACCTGACATCCTGACTCCAACACACTGTTCAGAAACTTGAAATGCAAAGTAGTACATTCAAATTAAGCCACTGCATGAAAGAGTGTGTTTCCATGCTTCTGGGCGCATTGCCACTTTATTCATCCTGCATTTTTAGCTATAGGAAAAAATAATGTTTTTTAAGTGTCCGTAGGAGGCCTTGAAACAATGATCTGTAAAACCACATAATGACTTGTGTAATATACAAAATAAAATAACATGCAGGAGCTCCTTCATATATATAGAAGTCTTTACTGAAGCCCTTAAAAGTTAAGATAAATAATAATTTGGAAAATGGACATAAAGGTTAATTAGATTTGAAATGAGCCAGAAAAGACCAGTCTAAAAATATTATAGGGACTGCTTACTGTAGGAGATACATGGAGTTAATGAATCAGGACCCCCATAACACGTCTGTGTGACTGATACTTTCAGTACTTTGTATCTTTTTTTAATTGGCAGAAAAGCTGAATGTTTAAAAGTACTTTGTAGTTACTCTTTGTTCTGTACAGAGTTAAAAAAAAAAAAAAAAGGTTTAAAGCTTTGTTCAAAATGCAGGAAAGTCAAACTGACCACACACCCTGCTCATCCACTCCTTCCCTTTAACATACTACGCACAGTCGTAGAATCAAGTAGAAGATTTAGCAGCTGATAGATTTTTATCACCTTGTCCTCCCAGCATCGATGGATTAACTGCCATTTTTCTGCATTTGTTGACACACTTTAGCACCAGTATGGCAGGAGATACCTGAGCCTGCAAAACCGTCCCTATGCGCGCTGCTAGTGCTGACTTGAGCATATCTCCCAGGTGGCCTTTTGCATTTTCATTAAGTCTGACATGACACACACACACACACACGACAGAACAGTATCAGACCAGGGGTTTCAGACCCCTCGTTTTAGTTTGCTGTGCAGATAATCGGCAATAACGTGTCTCCCCTTAATAGCATTGTGTAGCTCAGAAACACAAGCCAGAGCAGCGAGCTGTGCTGTTACAGCTGGATCGTACTTTTGTTTTCAAGTCCAAACAAAGTCTTATCCTAGCATGAATATTTAAGCTTTAATGTTAGGTTATACCTTAAAAATGACAGGTTTAGCCGTTTGTTTGACATGTATAAAGAGACAGAAGCTAGCATAACATTAGCTTATAACCAGCTCTTATAGTTACCTGTCTAATGTGGTGACAATAACTAACTGCCACAATATCAGGAGCTACAATCGGTGGTAGCAGATGGCTGCTGGAAGTTTCTTCCTGTTAAAAGGGAGTTTTTCCTTCCCACTGTCTCCAAGTGCTTGCCCATAGGGGGTCGTCTGATTGTTGGGTTTTTCTCTTTATCACTGTAGGGTCTTTACAGTATGATCAAATGAAGCTTCTTGAGGCGACTTTTGTGATTTGATGCCATATAAATAAAACTGAACTGAATGACACTCCCGACTTCAGTTCAGGAGACGAGATTTCAGGTGAGGAGGAAGAGGATACGGTGGAAGTGAGGAAGGAGAATTCAGTTTAATTCAATTTTATTTATACAGCACCAAATCATAACAACAGTCACCTTGAGGTGCTTTTTATTGTAAGGTCGACCCTACAATAATACATACAGAGACAACCCCAACAATCATATGACCCCCTATGAGCAAGCACTTTGGTGACAGTGGGAAGAAAAAACTCCCTTTTAACAGGAAGAAACCTCCAGCAGAACCAGGCTCAGGGAGGGGCGGGGCCATCTGCTGGCACAGGTTAGGAGTGAGAGAAGAGGAAGAAGATGAAAATTAAATTTACAAATCCTGCTCATATATAGCTTGAAAGAGCTTTTGTGTCTGCAGATTAAAATTATCTTATAACAGCAACTTATCAGTAGCTTTTTTTTTTTAGCTAAATTTAGGTGTTTACAGTGTTTTTCCCATTTCCTCTTATTTCTGGAAAAAAAATTCTAGCATAATTATGCTGAAGTACAGAGGGCTAAAAAGGGCTTAATTTCAAAAACAACACAATTACTGTTTAGTGTGAGCATACTGTCGAGTTTTGTGCCTCGTGCCAACAACAAGACATTTTCAGTCTTCACAGCTCAGAGTCAGAAGCTACCACTTCCTTGCACCTAGCACTCACACAGAGACAAAGCCCAGCATGACTCTGACTGTCTTACAGGTCAGAAAAGGTGGTGTTTTCAGCCAGACAGCAGCTACTGTTGTGCCAAGACTGCACCAATCATGAGGCAAATGCTGCCTTATCACAGAAGCCAGGTGTCCATAGCAGCTAAGAAAGTGAGCAACAACAAAAAACTTGTGTACAACACAACACCTGGTGTTACCGTCCCGCTGTTTCTCTTGCCTGCTCTGACAGCGTGGATGATAGAAAGTCACCTTGGTGCAGAGTTTCACCCAAAAAGTTCCAACGTGCCAGCTCGAAGCACTGTTTCACAGATTCATGTCTGCAGTTAAAACTTATGGGTTTAACAGTGCACATCGGTTTGAATGTGAAAATTATCCTCAAACTTCCATAATGGAGGAAAAGCACATTTAAATGGCCGTAGTTTAAATAATTAATCTCTAATGCAAAGCAAATTAGCACGAAATAAAAGTGAAGCATTTTCCGCAGCTATTATACAAATCCAATACTGACTCAACGGGTAAAGTAAATTCCACAATCTTAATAATCCCAATATGATGAGTGTGATCTGACTAATTACCGCGATAATGAGGATACTTATTAATTTATGTATTCTCAAACCCAAGGCAAAGGGAATGTGAAAACACCGTTAACTCTTACCTCGACAGTGAACTCCTTCATCGTAGCCGTCTTCACAATCTCGAGCCCCGTTACACAGTTTGTTGAAGTGGATGCATTTTTTTGTCCCGGTACACTGTATGTGATTCAGGGGACATCTGATCACCACCTCTCGTGCACCTAAAGCAGCGAGAACAAAAAGACCAACATTTATTTTAACATTATTAATTCATGCTTACTAAATGAACTTTGAGCATAAGGAAAATCATTTACAGTGGAGACAAAAAGGCCATAGTTAATTAAAACAGCATATTTCATTGTAATCATTTGCATTTCTTGCACGTAATCATTTTTACTGGGTGTTTTTTCCTGCGTCTCCCCAAAATGCTGATACTCCAAGACCTCTTTTACAGGAGGACGAGGAACCTATACATATGCAAATGTGTTTGCACTTCACAGCATTGTTCTTTACACACAACAGATGTTCGCCACACTGCTTTGCAGACACATCGGTGACGTCCTATAACAAACGGCCCGACTCTCGCCGTCAGCCAGCCAAACGGCACGGAGCAGCTGTTTAAGGATTCACGAGGCCCGTAGGTGACCCTCGTTCACGCAGCAGCCACCAGAGCACATAAAACACAGCTGACCAATACACCAGCACAGTAAATGTGTCACAGCACCACCTTAACTACATTGATATCAATTACCAGTGTGCTGTTGCAGGCACTTAATGGGAAGATTTATCGTGCATGTGATGAGATCTGTAACAATCCCCAGAGTTCTCCCATCCCAGCACACTCGGACCGCGCTGACCAGATGATTTTGTGTCACCTGTCATACTGTAAAGTTAGGAATCCAGCAATTAATGTGGTTATTCCAAGGAAAGAGCCCTGCAGATTCACACAGGGAACATGTGGACATGTTCGTTTCTTCTCCAAGAAGTGGTGACGAGCGATGTTCTTTAATGAATGTGTCTTGGCTTTAAGCCCTTCAAGCACTGATGATTCCCACTCTTTATGCCACATTTAGGTAAGTCAGCTCTATGTGACCTTGTCTCTGAGAGTTTATATTTCACATGAACAGCAGCCGTGTCTGCTGGGACCCAGAATGTGTTTGGAACACGAGTCCTTCAGATCCAGCTGTCAGAGGCTTCATGGATCTGAAACCTAACTTACTCTCTACAAGACAAATCTTGAATCTGTAACTCTTCATGTTTAAAACACTGCTAGGGGTTTTGTGCATTCTAGTTATGTACTGAGAAATATAAAATGCACGTACACCTCATGCATTTGGAAACAACACACTCTCACCTCAAACACATCTCCTTCTGTTAGGCGTTAAATGTGAAGTAAAGCTTTGAGTGGAAACGCTTCAGGACACACGCAGAGAGAGGGACACTCTGTCACAGAGCATTCAGCCCGCTGCTCCAGTGTCCATTTGGCTAATTTGCTATTTAACACACAGCTGTAAGGGTCTCTGACAACATATCAGTGTTGTCCTCCTCTGCCTTTCCGTTCTCGCCGCATGGGTTCTAATCTAATGCGATAAGCGGAGGGATGGTGCATGAATATTCAGCGGCTCTGAGCTGTCATACAGGGGAACACAGATGGTCTCTCAATGGCTGAGGTGCCACAACTCCTTTGTCGATTGGCAGCCTACTGTACAGCACCGGATGATCGCTTGGAGTGGAATATACAGTAGAGGATTAGGCTTCATCATATATGTTCCTCTGTAGATTATTAGAAATGAAGACTGTCTCTTTAAGCGCCTGACATCATCTTTGAAATCACCAAACTAAGTGTCTAAAGGATCAAACTGAAGAGTGAGATCCACAGAATAAAGATTAAAAATTAAACAATTAGCCATATTAAAATCTGTATAAAATAATGTCAGCTGGAATGAGTGTCTGACAAACATAAAACCTTAAACAGAGGAAATGTGCACCCCAGTCAGATATGCTAAAAATGAATACAAATAAAAATTGTGTGATAAAGATTAAAATATCAAAAACAAAGCTAGAAGTTAAAATAAAATCTCTTTCTGTGGTGTCAATAGTGCAGCTGTGTTACTGTGAGCAGGGCCATACCTGCTGCCACACACTTCTTTCAGAGCAGATATTTAACTTTAAAGAATAATTCATATCACTGATTGATTTCCAGTTAGTGTCCCAATAAGCCACAAAGATGAAAATCACCACAAGCCCCCTTACGGATATTAACACACCCACTAAGACCTGCTTCCAGGAAAGAAAGGTTCACGTCTGAGCTTCTCTCACAGGTTTTTATAGAGCGACTGCAGAGCAGATTTGTATCATCTCTGGGACAAATCGCTTTAAATACCAGATTTATTCATCACAAAAACGTCTGATCTGGCAAAATCATCAATGCATTTTTTAGGCAACTAGTGAGAGGTGGAAAGAAATGTGATCATTTTCACTGGTCAGCATTACAAATTCATCGGGGTCTCAGCCAAAGACACCAACTGTATTGTTTATTCTGTCTAAGCTGTTAGATGTTCAGGTGTTACAGTCCTATAAGCTCACCTGTGTGATTTTAGAAAAATATGACCAGAAAAGAGCAACATTCAATCCCAACGCAAAGTAGTTTATTTAAAATGAAACCACTGCGCACTAAACAGCTGCCTGTGATATTATATGTAAAGACACATACTAATAATAATGAACAGATAACAGATCTGGTGTAAAGAATACAAAGTAATACTCTGAATATGAACTAAATAAAAACTTGGGCCAAACAGAATTTCAAAGATAAAAATGATTTTTAGCCAAAATTTCAACCTTGCAAAAAGAAATAGCTCAAATTTTTCATCTGTTAAATTCATTATCATTGACAGAATTTTCCATCTGTTCACTTCTCGTGACTTTTTGCTTTAGACGTAGTGTGAAACTAAATAATGTGGATGGGAACTTGAGGTCGTGACTAGTCGCTGCTGCATGGAGACAGAGTTCCAGTCATACTGGTCCGGATGGTTGAGTCTAGGAAACGTGGCCACGATCAGGCAAAATGACCTGTGCAGGAGGGAAATGGTGCGACAGCAGAGATCAGACTTTTCTCTGAGACCAAAGATCTTCAGCAATGAGAACATCAGACGTGACAGTGAAAGAACAACTGTTGAAATTCAAAGGGAAAAAACATTCTCCTTATTCTGTTAGATGCAAAACGAACCCTGCAAAGGTGCATCACCCTCGTGACAGACTGGCTCAAAGAACATGACAGGAGGCTGATTTAAAAGATAATTTCTTGAAAATAAACTAAAAAGCAGAAACTTTAAAGAGATCACTTTACATGGTAGAGAGACACTCACAGCTCCTCTGGGTCTGCGTTGTAAGTGTGGAACACCCAGATGACCTGCATCAGGTTACAGCACGCCCATATCTGAGCCATTTATCAGCAACAGCAGCTCAGGCCTGCTTCCAACACAGTGCGAAGGGCATCAGACTGTAACAGCAAGTTACACTCAGACAATGATTCTTTGCCCTCATAAACACATTTGGAGTAAAAATGTAACTGAAATATTTATTAAGGAGATTTTAATTTGACCAGATTCCACAAAAATTTAGTGTTTTACATCGTACTCGTGTAACTAAATTACATGGAAAAGATACATGTAATCACATTACTTAAAGTCACCGATGGCATCAGACACATTGCTGTTGCGTTTTGGACTGAGCTTAGATTATTCGGATTATTAAAGAATGATTAAAGCTTTTGTCAGTATAGAGACTGATACACTGAGATACAAAGACTGATGCCTCCTCCTGGTTATTCTTCGCTCAGCTGGTAGGAACTAAGTGTTGTTATTGAGATTAAATCTCTTTGAAAATAGTTTGTCATACTTTTGTTTATTTATTGGAGATGTAAAGATTCCAAATCTGGGGGAAAAAAATAGCATAAACATCGCGAGTATTTGGCTAATACGATTATATTTTCATCCACACCTCCTTCATGTATATTTTTAGAAATACTTTCTACAGTCACACAAAAGATGCTCCGATGTTTTTAAAGGCTAAACAGATGCTCAGTGGTGCGTTTCCCCGGTTAACATATCAGCATCTAGCAGCTTAGCTACCCCGACACAGTGATCCTTCATGAATGCTCCTGTGTGGCTTAATCCTCCTCCTCCTCTGTTTGTGTTTGCATTAATGCCTCGAGCTGCTGCACTGTTGCACCTCTCCATGCGGACACGAGGGAGGTGAGAATGTGCAAGCTGGCACATATTTGACCCTGTATGTGTCAGACGTGTGCACCCACTTCTTGGTCATAAAACATGTCTCCTGCACAATCAGTCCACCCTGGAAAAAGACCGGGTTCATACACTCATCTTGGGAACGCCCATAATGAGTGTTAATATCAGCATGGTAACAATAAAAACGCTGACATGTTGGAATTAATCGATTTCCATTTAAAACAAACCCAAACAGCCTCAGGCTTATTAAAAATCATTCACAGTAGAGTTAATACTGCCACCTCACAACCAAAGGGTTCCTGGTTTGAATCCTGGCCTGACCCGATCTATGTGAGTTTACATGTCCACACCGTCCACAGACATGCGTGTTAGGTTAATGAGTGATCCTGACGAGGTCACAGGTGTTTGTCACTCTGTGTTACCCTGTGACGGCTGGAATAGCTCGTCTACAGCCTTCATTTGCATACACAGAAGAAACTGGATATATGAGTTTTTTTTATGCATGTTAATTAAAAATCATGGAGCTATTTTCCTACTTTAAGAAGTGAATGAGGAGAAACCAGCTGGGCCAAACTAATACCTCTATTTAATGTAAAATGAGAGGCTTCTAGGGGGGAATTTCAGCTGCAATGTTCATTATGATAATCATGTTAATCTGAGCTGCTGCCAGTTTGTGTGGAATAATGAATTCATAAAAGAAAATAACACAGAGCCTATCAGCAGGGGAAGCTCCTTGAACTAGCAAGTACAGGGATTTATCATATCCCTTAGAAATAAAGATTTCATTTCCTTAATTTATGGTTAAAGTTGGCGATCAAAGAGGCATGGTAACGCCCGACCTGAGGCGACACCAATGTTGTTCCCATAATGGCTTTATAACAGCATCGGGCTCTTTTGCAGTAAATCCTGCAATTACAGTGATATTAGCTATTGTACAGAATACATTTCTCATCTTTAAACTCGTTATCGTCTCTGCATAAATCTCTAATCTAATCATGAGCCGTGTAACATGTGCACATCATTTGGCTCAATCTGATCAAAAGCCAAAATATCAAGAACAGCAGGAACGGCAACAGCGTTCACTGCGCTGTGCTTTACCTGCAGGCCAGTGCAGGTGAGTGCAGGTGAGTGCTTTCTCACTTTAGCTTGCAGAGAAAAACATCTTTGCATGTCAGTGAGACAATAAACACGAGCAGTGATTGTTTCCGTGGTTCAGACATGTGGCATTAAATGATTATTCTAGTTTATTTCACCCTGCTGTGTTTCATATATGAGCGGCTGCAGTGAATCCATGTTTCATCACTGCAGATATACTGTATGGGGAAACAAGAAGCGTGACGCTGCTACAACTCTGCAATGATATTTGACATGAGTCATTTCTGTGTTGAGTCTGACTTTAAGTAAACACAGAACGGAGCCGCTTGGAAAAATTCATTAGGGAAAACTTGCCAGCTGACCTAATCACCCAGCATATTCATCCACATGCACCAGCGTGCAGGCGTGAGACTAACTTGCCCTGTAGCAATAAGAGCTCAAAAAGCTAAATGCGACGGCGGATTACTCCGTGGACTAATTCTGTATGAAAACCAGTCATTTCACGCCAATGGGCGACCATATTCATGCAAACTGTAGTGAAAAAAGAGCTGAGCCGTGCAGACGGCAGACACAGAGGAGCAGAGACACAGCTAGCTGTCCAACAGAAACCCAGGGAAATATTCCTGAAAGGACATTTAGGAACACGACACGTGACACGGAGCTGAGCAGGTTTTAGACTCATCTGAAATCACTTTGAATGAGAGTAAACGCTCTCGTTCTCTGCTGTGTTAAAATACTGTTTCTGCCACATTAAACACAGGCTAAAACTAAAACAACCTGTTGGCTGTTTTGGGGCTGAGATGGTCAGTGGACCTCAGGAACCTGCTGGTATAAATGCTGTGGAACTTCAGCTCCAGCCAGCTTTGTGTTTGTGTTGTTAGCCACAGCCATCGTGGCTGATCTTGGTGTGTTGCACACTGTGAATCTGGTAATAGCAGTAGTAGCAGCAGTGCTGACTCTCACAGGATTCACAGAATAGCAGTAAAAAAGGTTGCAGCACGTGGTGGTAACATAAATCTCTCACATCGCTCATAAGCTGTGTCACAGGTGTGGAAGATTACCCCCAGTGTAATATCTGCTGTGTGTTTGTGTGAATCTAGAAGTCATATAAATGGCTAACTCATCAGCACGTATATGATGTGAAGTTATTGCTGTCATGCCTGGATTATCCTGCCTGGCCTCCGTGATGCTGTGGCTGAACAGTATATTTCTACCATGTGAGAGCGCCGCTGATGAGCCTCCAAACCCTCAGCGTGATTTGTTTGCACCCACAAGGCAGACAAACCTTGGACGGCTTATGAATGTGCACTGCCGCTACAAAATAAGTGCGTCATCCAAAGCATGTTGCTGAGACTTCAACAGTTCCCTGGCAACAAAGTGAACTACAAAAATGCAAGCTGATTATGTGCATGAGTTTGCTGCCATCACAGCTACATTTGAACAAGCCTAAAGCACAGCTCTCCTCAGCATGGCCTCTTTATGAAAGGCCCAGTGGTAGTTAGGGCTATTTAAAAAAAATTTTTTTCTGTGTGACCTTTACATCCTTGGTATTTGAAATGCTGCATTCAGCTGAAAGAGCTGCTTTTTTCCTTCTGTGTTTGTCTGACCCCCAACAAAGAGGCATTATTTCCCACTACTCACAGCCTTCAAGGACTGTGCTCCTCCACACAGTGAAACAAACTTTCTGTGTTACAGGATGACTAAATGTTTAATCTTTGATAGATTAAAAGAAATATATGTTGTGCCTTATAGCTCATGCAGACTTTCTCAGCATCAAAGGGGACAAAAGACCATCATTTTACTCCTGTGCAAGTGTTTCCACGCGGCCTTGTCCCTGTGCCATCTTCTCTTGAAGTGGCTCTAAAATAATAACTGCTGTTAACATAAATACCTTTAAAATGTCTGCACAGGCTAAAAGTTCCTTTCATTTTAAGGACAAAAGAAAATGTTGTTTGTGAAGAAAGATTAACACGTTTGACTCCAAACCATAATCGAAAGTTTCTATAAAACTTTTCAGACTTTTTCTTTAATAGTGTAACTGTTAACAGGAAAAACAGGCCAGTAAGACGCGTATACTGGGCAGGCCATATGTAACTGGTAATGTTTTTGTTCTTTTGACATGATCAATTCTTAAACTTGCAACACAACAGCTTTTTAAAACCCCCCAACAGGGTGTTGCACCTGATCCCGGTGGGTCACCACACTGACAACCATCACACAGTGAAACAGCCAAACCCTTAAACGATGATGTCATCGACTGAACCAGTCAAACCACACAGATTATTCAGTCTGTTACAGAATTTTCCAAAACTATTCATATTGACAAACAGTTTGTTTATAAAAAAGATTGAAATGTTTTTGTCTCTGCTTCTGAAACTTCTTCAAAAACACAATAAAACTCCACGAATGAATTTCCAAACACATCCAGTGCGTCTGTCCAGTCCAGGCCCTGATCTACATCCAGACTGCATGAATGGAAAACATAGCTGCACATGTTGGCGTGAACATAATGATATTGATATGATGAATAACATGTGATAGGAGCATAACCTTTGATGTCTTTGTGTATTTTATCTGTTGATCCTCTTTAGCGTACTCCTGAAACGTGGCTCTACTAAAAGTAGAATGAATGTAAAATTACACTTCTCCATGTGTTATTTATTATAATAATGATAATAAAATAGAAATAAAATGTAATGCCTGTTTAAGTATTTGTGCTGATGTCAAAACCTTAAATCTTGTCTCACCTTTGTTGCATTAACATTCCAGATTGAGAGCCTTTCCGCTGAATAAAACATTGTCCGGGTCAAAATCAACCAAATGAAAATCCCCATTATTTGCTACTTGCTACATGTACTGAGTGCAGTCAGTGAGAGCCAAATAATAATGTGCACAGAGCCCCTCTGACTCATTTCCTGTGTGCCTGTATGACTTATTATTTCCTGTAAATTATACTGAGTATTCCATCAAATCTATTCCCACACATAATTCCCAGTTTCATTCTGCTGCACAGAGGAATAAGGCAGGTGTTGGCATCCATGACAGCCATATACTGTACAGCAAAGAATCAATACATCAGCCTCTGGAGAGAAATAGGCACTCGCAGGACAGAATAATGACACAGCAATTCACAGAATAAAGACAAACGAAGAAAAAGAAAAAACTGACAGTTTCCATTAACTGAAAATCTGTAAACAAAGAAGTAAATACAGACACTGTGGTGATGAGTAATATGGTGTTAATGTTAAAAATGTCATGTAAATATTCTACAGTCAGTGTCACAGTATTAAAATACAATGAAGTGCATTTGGAGGTTAAAATGAATATTCAGTGAGAATAATGATGCCATTAAAATCACGCACTGTGTTGCAGTTTCATTAAAGACGTAAATACAGTCGTTTACAGCCTGCCTGAATGGAACCAGTTATTATGGAAACATGCTGAATTCACTGTCAGATGTTGGAACAAACAGACACTTATGTGTCTACAACACATCAAATAACATTATTAATCAAGACATGCATGAAAATGTTATTAAATATTTTTTCTGCTGTTAATAATATTAATAATAAAAAACTAATGTAGATGTTTACTTTGCACACAAAAACAGTGTTTCTATAGAAATGTAGTTTTCTAACAAAAATACACACGGAGCTCATTCATCAGTCCCTGTGTTGTATATGGATCATACAAGCTGTTTCGATTAATTTCAGAAGAAGCTATCACACTCGCTTCTGTGAGTTATATGAAAAGGTTGAATGGTCATGGGCATCTCCAACATCGGTTTACAAGTGTATTCATTTATAACGTGTTGCTGTCAGTGCGCTCGTTTAACATCTGACAGTTAATCACCGTGACACTGGATCACAGGATGGACGTGATGGGAAGACTGGCTTCTTCCCAGTGAAGTGAGCTTCAGCACGGCTGGAGCCAGAGATGTGTTTTAATTAGTGTCTGCGCTGAATTTTGAATTAAGATGTGATTTAACTCAAAATACAACAAATGAAACATCTTATTTGTGTTTTTGTTCACTGTCTCAAAAATCATCTTAATATATCACTTCAGGACTGTCATGGTTGGCTGTGTGGCAGGCGAGCAAGCAGGAGTGGTGGAGACCCAAAATGCAGAACTCAGACACGGAAGTGAAACTTAAAGCGCAGCTTTATTGCTGGGAAAAACCTCGTACTAACTAAACTCACCAAAAGACAAACAAAAGTCTGAACAGAGGAACCGAGGACTGAAACACTGGAAAAGAAATACTGAACTGGAGCAGGAGACTAAACACTAGAAACAGAACACACAGCTAGTTGAGGGTAGGGCTTCCACAAATGATTATTTTGATAGTTGACTAGTCAGCGATTATTTTTGCGATTAGTCGACTAATCAGATCATCGTCCATTGGACGTAAAACGTACAGCTTATTGCACCAGCAGCATCTGCTCTTATATAACTATCATTAGCTTACAGCTTTAAGTGTTTAAGGTATGTGCTAACTAAAAATAAAGACAAGATGATAGTTTATTAAATGTTAATGAAATTTGCAGATTGTTTCGGTGAAGTTTAAAAAACTCCTTGCTATCTAAAATATAACAAGACACCGGAGTATATTGTCCAGCATCTCACACTTCTGATAATCAGTTGTCTGCTTGACATTTATTCAGCTGTGTAAAAACTAACTTTAATCACAGCCAAACCGATTTACTCAGGAACAAATAAAATACTGAAAAACGCCAAACAATAACATTTTTAAGTTATCGAAGTGACTTATATATCATGTTTAACCTGAGTAGTGAAAGACGGCGGTGGGTTTGAAAACGATTTGCCGGGTGTTCTCACTGCTCTAGTGAGCCTTGCCCCCGGCTAGCTATCGAGCTAGTGGGTAACAGACGTCTCCGAAAACGTCGGAGCGCTTTTGAAAATATGTGGTGTCTTGATAAACTGAGCAGATATTTGAGGTTTACACAGCTACATTCTCGCCTGAAAATATGTTAAACGTTTATTTTGTGACCCAGAAAGAATAATAAGAGTAATATTAAAACTAACTAGCTGCCGCCATTGTTGGAAACTGAGCTGGGCTGCGCTATGAATTCTGGGACACAGCTTCTTCTTCTTCGGGGTTTAACGGCAGCTGGCATCCTTGTACATGCAGTGCTGCCATCTTCTGTTTCAGTCCGTTATTACACTCTTAAATCCTACTACTTATTCCTGCGTCTTTTGGGATCTTACAAAGCTTCAAACGACGCGTCGACTATTAAATCAGTCGTTGACGTAATCGTGACTAGTCGACTAATCGGCAGCCCTAGTTGAGGGTACAACGCGACAGGGAACACAGGGCTTATATACACAGGGGAGTAATCAGGGAATGGAAAACAGGGAGACACAGCTGGGAGGGTTTGGGCCAACTAGACATGGGGAGCAAAGCTAGACACACTGAGATGAGGCACAACCTTTCACAATGAAACGGGAAACAAGAAACAGACACAGACTTGACACTGAACTGAACTTACACTAAACGAGAGACACAACTTAAGAACTAATCCCTCACAAAGAATAACTGAATCATGACAAAAGGATCAGAATACAAACCATAATACAAAGGAATAAAAGAACTGAAAACGCTGGGTCAAAATGACCCAGGACCGTGACAAGGACCTCACAAGTCGATACAAAATGTCCTTAAAGCATTGTTTGAAGTGTGTGTGTGTCGTCCTGGCTTTATCACTGAAAGACATGTGATTTGTATGAATCTACAGCTGTATAACTGCCAGGGCCTCACATTATCCTGCTGCTGAACTGAATGCTGCTTTTGCACAAAATGGGAAGTGTGGATTTCACTTACACTGAAATTGCTTTAGGGAGGAATAATAACAGCAACAAATAAACCTCTCAGAGTACAGATGGGCATGTCGCTATTGTTTTTTTTTTTTAGAAAGAACTGGAGCTGTTCTTTAAAGAGATTTTCTTCAGAAGAAACACAATAGACGAGCCATTTGTCTCTCATCTTCTGTGGAGTGTCATTGGTTTCTTTAACTAAGCCCGTCCTGAAGCCTTGTGGCTGAAAACGTTTCAGTAAAAGTTTATTATAACAAACCTGCTGACACACACTTTATGAAACAATCTGTACATGACATTTAAATAAGACGGCAATTTGACTCTTAATATTAACTCCTCTATTTAACACTCCACTATGCTGCAGCCCATAAACGTTTGATTCAGGTCCACAGTGCAAACAGCTCCATGAACAAGATGGAAGCACCCAATCAGGACACTCCTTTCCTACCTTAAGTTTGGGGACTTACAGAATTCCTTCATATTTTTCCAAACAGTTAATGCTTGAATGATTTCTCATGAATAAACACAGAAATCTTCAGACTCTCTTGGTTTGTGTCTCCAGCTGTTGTCAGATTTAAAAACTAATAATCCAAAGTGAAGGCGCGGTGGTGACACTGCAAACCAACCACACGCCCTTCAAAGAAAAAGGCTCTGGATAGATTTAGTGAGAAGCCTCGACCTTTGCATTTATGTATATATATTTCACACTATTTAATAAGTTCCAGGGCCCAAATTGGTGTGCTGGCCCACGGGCTAAATCAATCGATCATCAGCCTGTAAATAAGCCGTTTTTGCCTCGGAGGACACTTTAATGAGGACCACGGTTAAAGTATAATACACATAGCTGTTGGGAGGACATGTATTTGCTCTAACTATCCTCTGGCACCAACCCAGCTTCCCCTTGAGTAATCACTGAACTACAACGCCGGTGATGGTTTTAGCTCATTCGCTTCACTGTTAGATTATGCACAATTAAAAAATGAAGGTTATTGTCTCAGGTTCATCCGGATGCAGAAAGAAATCCTGGCTGCCATCGAAGTGTGAGATAAAGCACTCTCAGCACAACGACTGGTTCTGATTGGCTGTCACGGCAGGTATGTGCCTCTGTGTTTACTTTGACTTTAAGCTCATATCACTGATGCTTTGTTCTCTGCTGCAGCAGCAGGGAGATAATGTAGCTTTTAGCACTTAAATGTCACAGCGGTTCCATGACAGCAAGCACGTCAAGTTTATGAAATGTGCTCTTTTCTTCGGTTTTGCAGGTGACAAGCTGGGACGCTGTCCTTTACAACACTTGTACTAGGAGGGAATACAAAAGGGGAAATATGTCAGTGCAGCTTAGCTGTAGAGAAGGAGGTTGTGAGAGCAAAGACAAAGAAGCGACGTGCTCCTCCCAGTGCATCACTCCTGACAAGCATGAGACATAGTGTGGGTACGAGATTGTCACCAGGCAACCAAATTTTCCCACTAATGGTTTTGCTTAAGACAAAACGCTCCAGCATATGGAAACGTGTTAAACGGCAGGAGGAAGGGCAACGCAGCGAGCGCAGAGCTGAACGTGAGCACATGATACGTTGAGGGCAGCGAAGACGACTTTGCCTTTATGCGCCGATTTCATTTCGACACAAAAGCCATTTTTAATCGCGCAGACTTTTAAAAGCATATCGTGGCTTCGTGAGAACGACTCTTTCCAAGTGCACAGGCGCGCGCAGTATTTGTTGTGTCTGTTTCCTGCCTACTGAGACTGCTGGTGAAACAGATGGCACAAGCCTGGGGAAGTGTACATAAGTTCTGCTCCAAATGCAGAGAGGGAGAGAAATAGTAAATTAAAAGTCTTATTTCAAAGCCTCGCGCCTCCTGCTACAACAAACAAAGCCAAATTATTGTGCCTGCCAACTAGATGTATGTGCAGCGCATTACGCTGATAGCAAAGGACAGTGATGCCCGACTGACTTTTGTTTTTTGGGGAAATGCTGTGATGACGACTTACTAATGAGCGTCTAATAACCTGTGGTCTGGTTCCAGCACATAAGCAGCTACATTTAAAATAATGGTATATGTAATTTTCTTTTTTCTCTCTCTGATGAGTCAACACAAGTGTTATAACTCAGCAGGGAGGCAGAGATGAAGAGGAAGGAAAATAAACGTTACATAATGCAAAAGGCCCAGTCCTTCAGCTCAATAACAAGGTGCTACGCTACATTACCCCCTAAACCTCCAACCTACCGGCGCCAAGTCTCACGGGACCCACACACATTTGTGATACATTTATTTCAATGCGGAACTTGCCAGATAACAAAGACCCTGAAGGTTGTTGACAGTCAGCCTGGAATGCACGAGAACGGCGTCTGCAGCGCCGCCGCAGACAAACCGCACATCTAAGCAGCATTTCCACAGGCGCTTTGTCAGCTGCACATCCAGATGTGCAAACAGTCAGATTAGTTAATGAGCTTAAAAGTGTTATTTTTATTTCATTCAAGCTTAGATTCAATTCATTTATTGGCCCCGGGTGGAACCAGAATATAAATATACCACCAGAGATGCTGCTCATCTTAGTTAAATCAGCTGCTCACCTGAGCAGGTGTTACTGCACGCACAAGCAGACAGCAAACAGTGTCTGACCGTGCTGTGTTGTTCTGGCTGATGATGATATTTGTTTGTCTTTCTAAAGGAAGGCATATGGAAGAAAAGACTGCAGTGTTCAGTCTTACTGGGAAATGTGGACATTCCATACTGGTCTTTTCTTCAGAGGCACTTTGGTCAACACAGTCCTTGATCCTGCCTTTGTGCGTCCCTCTATGCACCAATACTTCTGGCTGTGCAGGCGAGACTTTGCAGAGTTCATCTTCGATCATATCATTTAAGAAAGTGATCGTGATATAGAAGAGAAAAGGCCAAAAACCAGTGCTGAATGACCGTGACCTTCAGATCTCCAGGTGCCAACGCACACTCGACTCACTGTCTGGCATCAGACCGGCGCCTGTTGGAAACCAAATTATGCACAAAAAGAACCGCAGCATGGCTCTACTGTAAAATATGTTTATGCTGCAAAACTGTCCACAGTCCAGATCTGTCAGCTATTAAAAGTAATTGGCTTTGAAAACAGAAACAAATAGAAAAAAAGAGGGTTTAAATATTTTACAGCCTGAGAATGAAAACGTGTCACTCTCTGAATTTTAACACATTATAACCATGTTGTAATAAAGCAGATATTATGCAGCATGAAAAACTGTAAAGTATATGAAAAAATAAATCCTGCTTTCAGGAGCATAAATGATGTGCAGGTCTTTCCTGTGACGCTTATTAACACCTGACCCCGCCTCCACAGGACTCTCTGACATCATCAGTAACATCCAACCAGGAAATGCTGCCGCTCGTCTCTTTATGCGTCTGTGGACCATCGATCTGCTTATTAATGATCAAATATTTAAACAAAGACAAAACACTGCATCCACTCATTCTCCACCTTTGAATTTACTCGTGGAGGTTTTGTAACTGTAAGCATTATTCGGGGTACATAAAAAAATTTAATCCAATTTTTAGTCTGAGCTAATAACTTGTAGGTAAAATAAAAGTTCTGTGTGTTTGGCTGAGCTTTGTTCCTAGAAAGACGTAGACAAAGTGGGAATGTTGCTAAAGATTTTGCCTCTTGTGCAATCGATACATAAGACGTCAAGTGTTCCGGCGAATCTTTATTGGAGGTGTGGGAATATTAGGAATATTACACATCTGAACATCTAGTTCATGTCTGTAACAATTTTACAACCGTACTGCAAACAAAACTCCCAGGCATAGATAAAACAAACGTCAGGAACTAAGTAACTAAATTACAGTCAGTAATATAACTACAAGATTAACACGTACTGGATCATGGATCAGATTTTATTTCATCTTTTTCCCTTTTGATCACACGTTGTGTTCTAAGCTCTCTGTGGGCTGCTGATTAACGCTTGAGAAGAAGACTTGGTAAGACGTGTCCTTCCTGTTGTTAAAGGGGAATAAGGAAGGAGCCCTCGGGAGAGCCGTCTTTGAACAGTTGCCTCGACACACTGAGATCAACATCGGTGTGACTGGGTCGAGCCACGCTACGGCCACGAAACAGATTCTGCGACCATGTTTTTGAAGTCAGCCATTGACCCCTTTTATTGTCTTTTCCGCTGGGAGTCATTGTTCTATCACAGGACTCACTGGTCTGCATGCTCGCCACAATCACAAAGCTCCTCGTGGCAGCGCTACTGAGACCAGCCACAAGTCCATGAAATCCTTTCCTGAAGGATTCACCAAGGATTAAAGTCCTAAGACGCTGCGTGCAAGCGTGTACCGCGAATGCAGAGACTGAGAGAGAGCTGCACGATGACAGCCATTAGCACTTGAAGTATTTATAAAATACATTTGCAGAAAGTGAATTAGGACTGTCCCACTTTATCACACATGCCAGCTAAGAGCAGATGCCGTGTCCTGAGACTGCCTTGACATTTTGACTTCCTTTTAACTGGGATGCACAAACTTGGAATGCGATTATTCGACTCTGAGCAGATACTAAATCTTTTCACTTTACCGTTCCCCACCCAGGATGCTATGCTGCCCTCGGAACAAAGGCCTGACCACCAAAACATTTGTTTCCACACTTCCACATTTTTGCTCGGTATTCTTCAGCCATTCCTGAAAGCAGCCTGTTTTCACAGCTCCCCGAATAACTGTCATCATCTGTTCAATCCCGTGAGGCCTGCGGCTGATAGGATAAGCTGGTGCCTCCTTCTAGTCTCTAGGTATTGCAATCCAAGGCCACCTTCCTCTTCCTTCTCCCCACAGACTCTGAAGTTGCAGTGATTACATCTCTCTCACTGAGCCAGAGGATGAAGGAAAGAGGCCATCAATGGCACAGAATTTTGTTGTATATTAGCTATTTTATGTGTTAAGATAACAAATTCCTCTGTGTAATGTTCACTGCCCCCCCCGCCCAAAATAAACTACACAACTTCAAATATCCTCTGATTTTATTTTAACTTGGTAAACATCGTCCTATATTGTGCAGCTTGGTTATTGCAGTCTCTGCTGTCGTTTCAGAAGGCAGAGCACTTTCCAATCGTGTGTCTTTGTTTGTAAGGCAAAGCTGATCTAATCCGGATTCTATCAACGGATAATCCACTGTAATGAGCCACGCAAAATTCCTTAGATGAATATGCAAGGTCTTATTTCTGCAAGGTAAAGCAAACAAAAAGTGCCAGCACAAACCAAAAACATAATTGATTGTCTTTTTAGAGCACAAGCCTCGGCCCATGTTGTATCTGTCATATTTAAACCTAAACACAGGGATCACAGGTGGCAGAGCAGCCAGTCACACAAGTTATCAAACGTCTGCTGGGAGCAGCCAGCGGGGGCCCAGTGTGCCCATCTTACATGAAGTAAAACTCATCAATGCTCACTGGGTTTTCAGTTTAAAATCGATTGTAATGTAAAACACTTTGAAAGTTTTGTTCTGTTTTGCTTATTAAATGGAGGAAGCAGGTACTGAGTGGGGCCTTACTCAGTGGTGGTGGTTAGCTTATAAACATGACACTTGTTGGCAGAAGGGCTGCCACGATTAGTCGAGTAGTCACGATTATGTCTTGTTTGAAGCTTTGACAGATCCTGAAAGACGCAGGAATAAGTAGTAGGATTTAAGAGTGTAATACCGGACTGAAACAGAAGGTGGCAGCACCGCATGTACACGGATGCCAGCTGCCGTTAAACCCCAAAGAAGAAGAAGCTGTGTTCCGTATCGTAGCTGTTTCTAAATTCAGGCCGCATTGGTTTAGGAATAACATTGTTTTAGTCAACCAATTATTTGATTCAAATGGTACGCTTTTCTCCTATGAAGAATTTTGTTTACATTTCAATTTAGCTATAAATCGTCATGATTATACAAAAGTATTTGGATCAATACCATCAGGGGTTTGTATGCTGTTTAAGAATCAACCTAATATTACTTCATTCCACAGGCCGTTGGCATCACCCATACAAACTTTTGTTGGAAAGATTTGCTTTTCTAAGCAACCTAAAAACAACAATAAATCGATCAGAGCTTTATTTCAGAGTACCATAAACCACGCTACCATATGTCATTTTTTTCTGGAACCGGCTGTCAGATGGCATTATGTGGAACGAAGTTTGGAGACTCCCTAATCAGTTTTTAATTACCAACAAAATTAAAGATATTTCTTATAAATTAATACACAGAATTTATCCTTCTAAAGATTATCTTGAAAGCAAATTCAAATTAGACATTGATACAAGCTGTAGCTTTTGTAAAACTTCCAAGGAATCTACTATACATCTTTTTTGGTTTTGTAACCTTGTACAAGATTTTTGGCAGAGTTTATGTGTTTTTATTTCAGAAAATATATTTAAAGGATTTGTACTGTTTTGGAAATTTGTCTACACAAAAACCAAAAACAATTCAACTTTGATAACAGATATATGATTAACTTGTTAATTTTAATGGCTAAATTTCATATTCATAAGTCCAAATGTTTAGGAAGACATCCCTCTTTTTATGTATTCTCCTTTGAACTTGAACAGTATCTTAACTCAATTAAGAACTCCACTAACCCAAAAGCTATAAAAACTATTGTTTGTGAAAAAATCAAGATCTTTCAATCACTTTATTCTTTGGCTTGATCAGTTACTTTCCCCCTAACATATTTATATTGTTGTTTCTGAATACTGTTCTTGTATTTGTTTATCTATGCATACAATTCTTTTGTAAGTACAACACCATTATTGTGGTACTGTTTAATTCCATTTTGTATTGTACTGATGTTTAAATAAAGGTTTGGAAAAAAAAAAATTCAGGCCGCATCCTCTCGAGGCCACATTTGTAGGCCAATTATGTCACAGCGACGTGACGAAGGCTGTCCAAATTCGAAGACTCCTCCAAATGAGGCCGACAAATGCGTCCTTCATGTCCCCAGATTTGAAGGATGGGTCGGGAGCATCCTTCATGGCCCAACCTATTCCAGAATTCATAGCGCGGCCCAGCCAATTCCAGTTTCCAACAATGGCGGCAGCTACTGAGTTTTAATATTACTCTTATTGCTCTTTCTGGGTCACAGAATAAACGTTTAATTTTCAGGCGAGAATGTAGCTGTGAAGAGTTGATAGCAAGGAGCAGACGGCTGAGTTTATTAAACCGAAACAATCTGCAAATTTCATTAAAGGTTTATTAAACCATCATCTTGTCTTTATTTTTAGTTAGCACATACCTGAAACACTTCACGCTGTAAGCTAATGATAGTATGATATGATAGATATAAGAGCAGATGCTGCTGGTGCAATAAGCTGCACGTTTTACGTCCAGTGGATCCATGATCTGATTAGTCGTCTATCAAAATAATCATTTGTGGCAGCCCTAGCTGGCAGCTTGTTCAGTTCTGTTGATGTAAAATATTTTGTTCCCCATCTTGTCCAATCATATGTTGCGTTGAATCACGACAGAGGTATGATTACAGGCTCTTGTTCAGTAATGAAGGAGAGTCTCTCATTTACCCACCATTCACTCACCGACTCCTGTCATGATCTTCCTTCCTTTTAGGGACGTATACATCCAGTCCTGGTTTTTTTCCAGACAATTGCCCTCACAGCCCAACCACACACGGCTCGCTGGGCCTCGCCGGCCATCATCAACAACGAAAGCATCTTTCAAATCACGAGGCAAGCGAAGGAACAAAAAGAGCTAACGTATGTGGTGAGGGAAGGGAACAGTCTGTAGCTTCTGTAGCAATCAAAGCTTCATGCTCTCCTACACAACTGGAAATAATGGTGGTGATGTGTTTAGAAAAAGGCAATAAGCCGTGTCTGAGATATTAAAGGTTGACTTATATATGTAGCACAGAAAACCCCACAGCAATCCACTTTATCAACAAAGAGACAGCAGTAAATGTCATGCTATCTGCTTTTACTTTTTCTATCTTGAGAAAGACAATCCATCCTACGAGGTCCCGTCTGTACTTTCTGATCATGTCTAATGTCAGAGGGCTGTTGCTTTATCTCAGCATGCACAGAGGCAGGCGAGTTTCTTCAGCAGACCACATCTCTGTTGCGTACGCACTGTTGTACATTAGCGAGCACGTATACAGCTGTGAACATCTGCTAAGTGTAATTATTTAATTTAGACGTACGTAATCAGGTCCTTCATCTTCCTCTGCAACAAGCAGAGCAGCTACGAGAAGCCTACATGATACACGACCTCTTGCAGGCGAGGGCATAAATAATTGTTGCGCGCTGTGGACAATTTATACACAGATGTCACTGCCAAAACTATAAAGTCCTAATTATGCCCGATAACTCACACTGATGAGGAACCTGGGCTGAATGTTAATAATTTAGTTGTGCTACCTTTTTCAGCTGCGTTACAGCGTCGCGATCATTTACAAAGACACATCTATGTCACAGTACTGCGAACGTGCTGCTGCGTTTCTTTATTAAAGATAATATATGTTTGTAAATAACAATGCCCCAGAGATTATACATAAACCAATCAGATGTGAAAGATAAATGAAGGTTTGCACGACTGTGCTGGGATGGGAAAAGCGGATTCTTCATATCCGTCTGCATGCAGCACTTGCAATAATCCCACCAAGTAATTGCTTTGTGATCGCTGTTTTTGTTTTAAACTAGATCAGACACGTCTCCATTAGCTCTTAAAAAATCATATTCCAGATAAGTTCATTGGACTGTCACCTCTGTAAACAGAGATCATTGCATTTAAGAATAACACACTAAAGACGGTGAGTAATCACAGCAGTGCACCAAGCACTCGCATATCTGCAAGACAAATGAATGTCTACATGCACTATTTAACTGAATTTAAAGGGGACGAGCGTTTCTGGTGATGTGTCGCGTTAATTTAAAAAGTACTGGTCCCACAGAAGATATCTCCAACTATCCCACTGTTGCGTGCTGAGAGAATGGCATGATATATTAGGTAAGAATTAAGGTACCGTGGACACGTCACCAGTTTATCACAGCCCAACACAGAAAAGCAAAACTCAGGCTCACACCTGTGTTCAGTGCTGCCACATCACATGCAGCTAGCAAGACTGTTAGCTGCAGTAAGAAACCACAGAATCCAGAGGAAATCGCAAAAGCGGCAGAAATCCAAGGAGGCACAGAGTCGATCTGCAGCTGTGGTCAACTTCAGTTTATCTCAGTCACATCAAAATGAGTCAAAGTGTCAAATGTGACTGTAAATGCTGCATGCATACTTTCACAACCCGTAGCAGACATCCACAGTCAAATTCACCTGGATTCAAATCATAGATTTAAATCACATATTTACATTTTTTTCCTTTCATGTGTTTAAATTATGTTTTTGTTTCTATAAGTTTCGTCAGAATCACCAAAGCTGCATGACGGAGGAAACCACAGGAACAAATAAATAAAAACAATGTTACCTTTTTGGGTAAAACACAGATAATGTTGTGTGCTGTTAGTATGAGTCTGCAAATATGAAACTTTGTATCAAATGAGGAATTATGGCAGAATTTCATCTGGCAGGTTTTTGTGCATCAGTAAGAAATGGATGGAATGAGAAACTTACACACGTGATCGGTTTCGTCGGACTCATCGGGGCAGTCGGGCTCGCCGTCACAAAGCCAGTCCTCGGGGACGCAGGTGTCATGGTTGTGACAGTGAAATTCCCCTACGTCACACAAGATGTCTGGATGGCGTGAGCAGAGGGGTGGAGAAGGAGACAGAAGAGATGCAGCATGAGGTGATGGTACTGAGCAAACACATGCATGTTTCAGCAGAAAACATGCGCTGGGTGTCAACACAACAGGAGTGAATGGAGACGACGTGACTTCTGTCACTTTCAGTGCAAATGCTTGTGTGCAGAGGCGTTGTTGCACGCAGAATTATCATCATCAATGCAGGAAGTCGAGAGAAACATATATAGAGTGTATGCACATCTTCGCTTACAATCAGCAGAGAGCTGTCCTTAAGTCAGCGCCATGTCGTCTGCAGACCGCGGTTCTTTATCAGAACAGGAGGCCACACATTTCTGTACAGGAAAAAAAAACTGGCACTGCCCAGGCATTGTGGTTTTGACAGCTACTCTGCTCTAACAAAGACGCGATGTCCTTCGTGACTTGGAAAACTATTACAAAGCAACTCGGCGAGTTTGTTCTTATCTTTTTGCCTTCTCGGTATTGTGTGGAGTTCAGTGAAAGCCCAGTCAACTAAAAAGTCATCACAGCCTTTTAATACAGCGAGCATCTATCAAAGCGTTGACATGCTTCCTGCCGGTAGCTGTCACAGACTCAGTTCGATCATACTGCAGAATGACACCAGCTTTCGCTAAAGATTTGACACCACAATATGACCTGCCGTTACTTCCCCTCAGCACAGAGCGAAAGCTGCAATTTGTTTCGAAGCTTAACCCACAGCCAATCAGACAGGCTCTAACTCCCCCTCCTGCTCGCTCGCTCCATCTTTTTCCCAGTGTGTTCCTAACCCATTAGTGGTGGGAGTGAAGCAAGTGGGGGATCAGGTCTGGAGCGTTTCAACAGTGGGAGTGATAATTCAACGCACTGCTGCCCCCGGCACCCTCCGGCAAATGCACCACCCAGGGACAAATCTGAAAAGGTCAAACATCTCATCCATTCCGCTCCTCGTATTCCCTCTGATGCAATATTTCAAATCTTACTATTTAAATCAAGGCCTTTTTTTTTATATATGTGCAAAGTCCTTTTCTCAGTTTTTAAAGGGGAACATTTTTAAGATTACACATGAAAGCACTTGAAACCTTAAACAAAGATAATAATTAAGATTCAGGTAAAAGGTAAGTCCAGGCAGCACATCGTCTTTATTTTGTCCTTCTGAGCTCAATATTTCTCAGCAGCACAAATAATTTCCATGTAAGCCGGTGTCACTGAGATTCTCTCAACATCATCAAATGAATTACATATTAGAGTCTTAGATGAACCACAGTTACACACACTTCCTGGTTTCTTTGGCTTTTCTTTTTCTCACTTACATTTTCAGATCATCAAACAATTTTCAAAATAGAGCTTACTCATGTAAATACAAAAATAAGTTTTTAAATGACAGTTTCGTGTATTAAGGGAAGAAAGCAGCAGTGGTGCGCGATACTGCTTATTCTGGTATCGATCCGATACCAGTAAATACGAGCTAGTATCACCGATATCGATACTTTTGTCATTGAATTGCTAAATCTCAAATCATTTTCATAACCTTAAGTGTTTTTATGATGTTTCCTTTTTTATTACTAAATAGTTAAAACCCAGGACATAATTAGGACAAAGACAAACAGCAAAATCAGCACCGAGGAAAGGGAAACAGAGAAAACATGTACACTCAAATTAGATAAATTTGGAGTTGGCGATACTGAATGAAGACTGAGATATTTCTGTGCTTTATGTTTTGTTTGTCTTATTTTTAAAAAATACCAAATCTTTGGAGGGATAACAAAGTCAGGCTGGTTAGCAGATAGCTACAGAAATATCATAAAATTTTAAAAACGGGAAGAGTCAGTGAGCACAAGAATGTTGCATAATATTCAGCTTTTAAAAATCAGCTGAAGCCATTTTTATACAGGCAAGCTTTTGATTAATTTGTTGTTTTTATGTTGTATTTTACTGTTTTACATTGTTATTTGTTGTATTTACATTCTTTTCATTTGGCATTTTCTTTGTTGTAAAGCATACAACAAAGAAAATGCCAGTAAGTAAAATACATTTTACTTACTTACTTATTTTTTTTTAGAAAAATCTGAAATAAAATAAATAAATAAAAAGCAAACCAGTAAACAATCTAAAACAAACAAGAACTGTTGACAAACTATAATACAAAAATTACAATTAAAATTCTCAACAACAAAAACAACAACTGATGAAAATATAAATAATATCTAAACAACTTAACCCCCCCCCCCAAAGCGTCTAAGTCATGGCGCAGCATCTAAACACACAGGGTGAGGGGGGGGGGGGACGACGACACACAGTGTGCCTGCTCTGCGCTGACACAGGAGCGGCGAGTGCAGCGACCTGGCTGTTTGGACGCGTCATTGAATTGCTAAATCTAAAATCATTTTCATAACCTTAAGTGTTTTTATGAAGTTTCCTTTTTGGAAACACCCTTCGGGACATTTTGTACCTCCACAGTCCCACTGAGCTTCTGATGAACGTTATTAGCACACATGCACGAGGCAGTGAGTCGCACTCTTTCTTGTAGTGAATCGAGGCCTGGTCTTAGAGTCCTGCTGTACTGCTCTACCAACCAGGAGCTCTCTGGTGTTAGCTTTCTGAGCTGTGCTCATGTAGTGACTCGTGCAGTCATGGAGAGCTGTTAGCCTCTTTAGCCAGCAGTTTTGGATAATGTCAGATGTTAGATCCAGCTCTTCATCCTGCAGCTGTTGGATGTCTGCCTTTGTGAGGACGACTAGTTCTTGTTCTGGGAAGTCGCTGTGTTCTGCTCTTAGGTCCACCAGTCACTTGGTACTGGTGGTGCGTCACACCTCTTTCTCCCAGTTCTTCCAGCACTGCTCAGCTCTCGGTGGTCTACCCCTGTGCTATTCCTCTTCCTTACTATTCCCACCTGCACTCTGGATGGTTTGTAGAGCAGGTCATTTGTTCCCTGCTCCTGTGACACATCTCGTAGGCCTAGTGGTCAGAACTGCGATCCTTTGTTCCCCCTTCAGGACATTTTGTACCTTTTTTCCATCCACGCTGCATCTCCCAAGGCCCCCATTTATGACCTCAGTTAACCAATTAACTGACTAGTTTCTCAGATTTGGGCTTCCACTCTTCTTCTCCACAGGGAGCTTCCTCTACATGCATTCTTGATCTTATACACAACTGCTTATAGGATTATTTAACAGTATGAGCTCATTTTCTTTTTCCAGTGCACTGAAGCCAAACACTATATAAAAGCTAAGTATTGCGACGACATTATTTACATGAAATAGTAAAGCATCAATAAGCACATGCTGGGATTGAGGTTGGCAGGGACACGCTCACTTTGCCGAAGTCTCTAAGAGGATGTCTCCTATGCCTTCAGAGCTGAATTGATTATTCCTAAAAAGCAGAGGGCTGGTGACAGAAGGGCCATTTCCTCAGCTAGTGATGGAAACCATGAAAGAAGCTGTCCCTGGACCTCAGAGCAACCCAGTTACCCACTGATGTTCTACCTCCTTTCATGCCACTTCATCTTCAAAGCTAAGGGGCCAAATATGAGCAAAGCAAATGACCTCTTATGTCAATTCATCTTTGCCCTCTGCTTTTCCAAACAGGCTCGCCTTGACAGGCTGCTCCATCCCTGCAGCTGTTAGGGGACAACAGGGGGACGAACGCACAACTGAAGGAAAGTAACTGCTCCACTTTTCTTTTGTTCCTCTTCTATTCTGAAGATTGTTGTGTTTTCATAAGAAGCTGGTGGCGTAACACACACACACACACACACACACATGCACGCACACACACATCACAGGAGTGATGATTGCAGGAGAACAAAATTGGAGCAAGAAAGACATTTTACAAAGGTGAGCTCCACCTTCTGCGGGTGAAGCACGCAGCCGTACGAGCTGCATTACCGTAGCAGTGGGAAACATTATTCCGAGCTTCATTCCAGACACCAGCAGCCGCACTGGCACAACACTGTGGCTCATTAAAGGCATTGAGCCTTTGAAATGTGCCAGATTTTTAGAGGAAGAAAGAGTTATTAAGAGGTAGGCAGACAGAGAAGATGGTTTGCAAACCTACCCAAGCAAGACCAGCCAGCAGTCTTTTGTAGTCTATACCCTGTATTGATCATTTTCTTTTCCTTTTTGTATGTAAGAATTCTGGAGTGTTGAGCCAATTACTCTGCCTGAAATGCTGTAGCATGAGCGCTCAGACATCACAACATATTTCTTCAGCCTGCATGTTGCAATAAGGCATCCACTGTCCTGTTTGCTCTCTCCCATTAAATTCAGACACACACAAGAGCTTAGGCCTCTATAAATCTTTCTAAACAATATTATACTCCAATGAGGTAAACTACAAACTGCTAAGACTTTATAATCCCCTCAGTTGCATCAGACACACAGTTCAAAATATGGTACACTGGATAAGTCTTAAGCCAGAGGCCTGTTCAACCAAACCTGTGTTATAAAAGCAGCAGTGCAGCACGTGACTGCAAAAGGTGCATTTAACGCCAGCTTTGCTGCACAGCTGAAACAGAAAAAGCTGATCTGGGAATATTTATTAGTCAAGAGGCTGCTTCTTAAATAAGCTGCTCGCAGCTCATCCGACTTACTCGGTGCTACATTCAGCAGGACGCTGTGTGGGAATGTGACAGGACCAGAGGTGGTAGAGTAACAGTAGAACTACCCCAACCAAGTTTTAATCAAGTAAGAGTTAAAAAAGCTACTTGAGTACTGATCATACCATCTGATTTAAGGTTTAAAAATGAGACAATCAGACAGAAATATAAAGTTTAGTGCAAATTTTGGTATTTGAAAGACTGAAAAGAAAAAAAAATACTACATATAAATAACATGATTATAAATAATAATGTAGGTAATAGGGCTTCCACAAACGATTATTTTGATAGTCGACTAGTCACCGATTATTTGACTAATCAGATCATCATCCATTGGACATAAAACGTGCAGCTTATTGCACCAGCAGCATCTGCTCTTATATAACTATCATTAGCTTACAGCTTTAAGTGTTTAAGGTATGTGCTAACTAAAAATAAAGACAAGATGAGAGTTTATTAAATTTTAATGAAATTTGCAGATTGTTTAGGTGAAGTTTAATAAACTCCTTGCTATCTAAAATATAACAGGACACCGGAGTATATTCTCGAGCATCTCACACTTCTGATAATCAGCTGTCTGCTTGACGTTTATTCAGCTGTGTAAAAACTATAACTTTAATCTCAGCCAAACTGATTTACTCAGGAACAAATAAAATACTAAAAAAAGCTAAACAATAACATTTTTAAGTTATCTAAGTGACTTATATATCATGTTTAACCTGAGTAGCGAAAGACAGCGGTGGGTTTGAAAACGATTTGCCGGGAGTCCGGTGTTCTCACGGCTCTAGTGAGCCTTGGCCCCGGCTAGCTATGGAGCTAGTGGGTAACAGACGTCTCCGAAAACATCGGAGCGCTTTTGAAAATATGTGGTGTCTTGATAAACTGAGCAGATATTTGAGGTTTAAACAGTTACATTCTCACCTGAAAATATGTTAAACGTTTATTTTGTGACCCAGAAAGAATAATAAGAGTAATATTAAAACTAACTAGCTGCCGCCATTGTTGGAAACTAAGCTGGGCTGCGCTATGAATTCTGGGACACAGCTTCTTCTTCTTCGGGGTTTAACGGCAGCTGGCATCCTTGTACATGCAGTGCTGCCATCTTCTGTTTCAGTCTGTTATTACACTCTTAAATCCTACTACTTATTCCTGCGTCTTTTGTGATCTTACAAAGCTTCAAACGATGCGTCGACTATTAAATCAGTCGTCGACGATTTTGATAGTCGACGTAATCGTGACTAGTCGACTAATTGTGGCAGACCTAGTAGGTAATAGGCAAATATACGGGTATACACATATTAGAACAGGGTAAAATACTTCCAGTGACAGATATGGTGTATATTGTCATTGCACAGTCATATATAGTACAATAGTACAATGAAATTGGAACCAGTAAAATTACTCCCAAAAGTAAATGTAACTGAGTATATGTAATTAGTTACTTCCCCCTCTGGACAGGACAGGGTAGTGCAATGGGCCCATGCTACATCTAAGGTGGTCGAGGTCATGTCAGTGACACATGCAGATATGCTGGCATGCACGAACATGAGCGTGTGGAAGATTCTGGTCAAAAACACACAAGAGGCTTTTTTGTGACCACTGATCCTGTGAGTGCTGATAAGAAGAATGAAAGGAATAAATACAAAGACCTGAGTGACTGTGACACCAAATCATGACGGCTCTCAGTCAGCAGCACAAGTACAAAGACTGTGTGATATAAGAGCCACGTCTGCTTCCAAATGAGCCTTCATATCCGCAACTTCAAAAAAGCGATCAGCGTAACTGCTCTCGACAAACAACAAAATCAGCACCGAGAAAAAAGAAACAGAACATGTACACTCAAATTAGATAAATTCGGAGTTGGCGATACTGAATGAAAACTGAGATATTTCTGTGCTTTATGTTTTGTTTGTCTTATTTTTTAAAAATAGCAAATCTTTGGAGGGATAACAAAGTCGGGCTGGTTACCACATAGCTACAGAAATATCATGAAATTTTAAAAAGGGGAAGAGTCAGTGAGCACAAGAATATTCCATCTCATATATCACCAAAAACTGAATGCCTGTCTGAGGAAGAAAAACACGACTCTTTTAGACTTATCTATACTAACAGTGGGGGACTATAAAGAGAAGAGAGCCTACGCAGTCGAGGCTCTGACCTGGAAACAGTATTCTCAGAAGGTCGATACGTCAGCACTTAACAAGCAGGTAGTGCTCTGTGGAGCCATGAAATGGTGACAGGGTGAAGGTGAACGCACTGACACGGGTTTGATCTGCAGTGGGCTGAAGTCACAACCGGAAAAGGTCTCAGGAAGTTTGTGCCTGATGTGCTCAGAGTGCGCAGAGTTATAGAGACCATAGACGCGCACATACATCAGCGATCTCAAACGTCTCACAGCGTCAGAGTCCACTTGGCATCCCGGCCGGCTGCAGGTCACATGCATTATGGATGAGTGTGGGGCTGTGAGCCAAACCAAGCAGCTTATTAAGCATAACAACAGTATAATGCGGTCTCTCCCTTAATCTTCATATCTTTAATCTGCCAAAAGATGCAAAGTAGTGCGATGCATCTCAATGACGCCTCGCACCTGCATAATGAATCTTTATTACAAGCGTATCTCTAGAAGTGACATACGCCATGTGCTATTTAGACTTAAATGCCATCCGCGTCAAATCTGATCAGCATATGAAGACGAGAGAGTGCCGTGACTCTGCTCGCTGATGAGCGATTGCAGAATGTCGCAGCACTCCTGGACGCACGCACGCCCGTTTACGGGCACGTCCGATCCGCTGCCCTAAATTTATTTTTCTCGACTCCAGAAGTTGTTTTTCTCAAGCCAGATTGAGACAGAGCTTTGTTTGAGACGGGAGAAAATAATAATGTACTAAGACAGATAATTATGTTTACAGAATCTGAGATACCACATAACTGCCTCCAGGAAACACCAGATTGTACCCGCGGCCATCCCCTGTGGTGATGCTGAGCAGCTCTGCATTCTCGACATGAAGCGGGTGAGAAATCAATGCTGTAGGCTTTGGGGCCTTCATTAGATACCGCCTGACCTTCACTACAGAGAGAGGTCACTTTTATTTTCGCAACAACAGCAGGGGCATGTCAACAAATTATTAAAAGGCAGCACCGTATGAAAAGTTTTAGGAGACAATGGTGGAATGGCCTCCTGCTCCTTGGCACAAATCCCTGCACCAGTAAACAATGAATGATTCATGAGATCGATCTTAAGCTGCATTCCTACCCTTTTATCCCACCGCCGAGGATGCATTTATGAAGAAATAACTGTATTACAAGAATTATGTGAACAAGGCATGAATGATGTTGATATCTGACACGTTATCTGATACATTACAACTTCAATAACATTAAGAGCGCGCGAGGGAAATGAATCCCGATAACAATCATTACTGTTCATATTATCACAGTTATTAAAAGATTCACAACATATTAAAACAGCTCTCAAAACATTCTCATTTCCTTTGTGGGGTTTTGATGAGTTTACTGTCTTATTGCACAAACATTTGCTAACAGTTAGGTGAAGTCAAAGTAACCGAATCCTCGCTAAGGTTAAGGTGAGCGAGCTCTGATTTATCAGACTGTGACGGGTCTGTGCTGGTCTCGCCAACAACAATCAGAATGAATTCACCTGATGCTGAGTTACAGGGATTTATTGGTTTGATTTTGGGGGATTTCTTTCATTTCCTGAAATTCTCTCAAACCCATTTTATTGATTGATTTATTTAAGATGAGCATGTTAAAGCTTTTACTCGGGTTAGGCGCCGCGCCGTGCTTTCTCATGACATTATGCAATGTCTTATAATTGCCTGTGAAGATTTTACAGTAAATGTCTCCAATTTGAACGAGAACCGAGCTCTTCACACCTGATCTGACTGAGGTGTCAGGTGAATGTGTAGCTCTTAATTGGATCAGATGCGCAGCCGTCTGCAGGACGTCTACAGCGCAAAACATGCAAGCTAAGTGGGTCTTGAGGACTGGGCTAATTAACAGTAGTGGAAAGGAAACGCTTAGCAGATGGATCAGCGTGGCAGTGCACCCACATGACAGCCAGAAGTAATCTTTTGAAATTTAAGAGCTTAAAGGATTATTAATGTCGTTTTCTGTCACCCTGGCTCTTGTTTCATGAGCGGTGACCGCAGCAGTGGTCACAAAGTTACAAGAATCAGAGTTCCTGCGTAGCTCCGCTGCTTAATGACAAAGACGGGCAACTTAAAGCGTGATCAAAGCCCACGCTGACGACACAGAGACGCACGCCGCTGCTGTTACACGTGTTTAAATAGCAACGTTACTGCTGTGACTGTCACTTTGATTCTTCTCTCACATTGCTAAAAGCCACCTTGTTTACCCTGCAGACTGCCTTGTTATCCTGACTGACAGCGTCTGACTTGCTGTGCTTGTTGGTACAATATGCATGTGTCAAAAACATATATATGAATTTAAATTCAAACATCAGAAACATCAGAAAACATCAGAAACATATAGTAGATATTTCCAGTATTTTGAGTGCACTTCACTCTACTGCAAGGAACTTATAAATAGGACTCTGTGACTCTACCTCGGAGACGATCCGATGATTTTCATCACCTGAGCTGACAGACTGTTGAAATCTGTGATGCCAGCCGAGAAACCGGGGCATTAAAAAAAATCCACATTGCTATCTGTAAATACAGCTGCCTTATTGACATGAACAACCTTATTTTGCTAGAATAACATGTTTACATTACGATTAATAAATGCATTATTAGCACAATAAACTTTTTAATGAAAACATAGACACTGTTTCAGAAGCTCAGCTTAGCAAAACCTGCAAACTGCATGTCTAGAATCTGAATTCAGACCTCACATTTGACGTGTCAGCTGTGAATGAGCGCATCCACTTTACCCACAGGGTAACCTGTCAAACTAATGTTCTTGTTCTAAACTATACATCGAGATCATCTCCACATGGAAGAGCTTTGTTGGCTTTTTCAGATGCAAATTAATTCCAAAGACCGTTGAAGAGGTGCTGATTTAAGCTGTTAGGTGTATTAACTCAGTGTGAGGCCAGATTTCCTTTAATTGTTTTTTACTGTGTAAACAATGCAGCAAACCTGCTGTTTGGGAATTTATCAGAAGAAGAAAAACTTCTTAGTTTGTCCAAATTAAATCAGTAAGTGTGAGAGGATTGTGTGTGAGGATGAATAGCAGGGTAAGAAATGAAGATGAGCTTGGAGCTGTAATTTCAAGCTCTTAAAAATGGGCTGTAACCTGCGTATGTGAATTTCATTTGCATGAGAATGTGTCATTATACCGCCAATAATAGAAAAGTACAACCCCCCAAAGCCGCTCCTCGCTTGGCCCCCTTTCTGTGCTCCATCCAAGGTCACCTAATCACTGTGTTCCTTCAAAGACCTCTATCTTAACCAGCTGCAGTGTGAGAGATTTATGCCCCACTCCATGTCATGATTACCAATCAGGTGGAGTAATAGCTGCTTAAGTAGACGGGTTTTTGTCATCACTGAGGGGTGAAGTGCCAGTCAAGGTTTCCACCGCGAGGCTGTGGGCATGTCGGTGCCTTGGGTGTAGCCTCCAGATTAAACAGCATTATCAGAGTGGAGTGAAGCTGTTATTGTGAGGGATCACATCCTCCCGGCCTCCTCACGGTGCAAAGAGACGACCGTTATTTAACAACTCCACACTCGACTTCGATTCAAAATCACCTCGTAAAAACACAACACAAAAACAGTATGTTTGCATTTTTTATTTCAGCTAAAGAGTTAGAAAAGATAAAACAATGAGTGACTGAATTAAGATTATATATATATTTACATTTTGATTCTCCTCTAACATAATACGGCATTCATCCTGCTGTGGGCACAATGCTTACAGTCAAAGCATGTGAGATAAATGACTGACGGAGGGATTTTCTTAAAGACTGACGTCCCATCTGCTGTTTTCAGTTTATCCAACAGACTTTTTCCAACAGACACCTGATAGACAGAGAAGAAGTCATCTTCTTCTTACACTACTACTAAAAAAATATTTATTACTTTAAAAATCCTCTGAAAAGGTCGTGTTTTACAAGACTGCAACTGGACTTTGGCCTTTCTTCCTGTGCCACAAAGGGCCAAAGACATGCGTGTTAAATTACTTGGGTGTGAATGAGAAAGTGCGTCTCTCTCTGTGAACCCCACACAGCCATATGTGGCACAAGTGACTATGGCTACGTTCAAACTGCAGGCGAAAGTGCATCAAATTCGACTTTTCTGACCCTATGCGACCCATATCCGATCATGGTATGACAGTGTCAACGGCACAAATCCGATATTTTCAAATCCGATCTGGGTCACTTTCGTATGTGGTACTGAATCCGATACATATCCGATGTTTCAGAAAGCGACTGCTGTTTGAACGGTCATGTCGCATTAAATACGTCTTTTACGTCACCGACACAAGACAGACGCCAACTATCAGCGCCGGAGAAGACATCGCGAACGCTTCCTGGCCATCCAGCGTCGATGTTAGTGAAACTGTTGGGAAGACAGAAACGTGAACATTTTATTTATACTGTATAATCTGCAACTATCCTTTGAAGCACTGCTCCTCTAAATCAGCAATAAGGATCATTATTAGGTTATCTACATTATTATGTAAATAACAAAATAACTTAAAGCAAAAATTGGGAAACGTAAAGTTTGAAACAAGTCTTTATATTAAGGCCATCAGTCAAACAATACTGTTGCTCTGGGTCTAAACAGAGCGCGTTGTGTGTGACGTCTTTTGCGCATGCGGGCCGCTTTGAGCGTTCACACTAGAGCGCGTTTGCTGTCACATTTTATTTGTAGTGTGAACGAGCAGACAAAAAAAAAATCAGATTTGAATAAAAAATCTGAATTGAGCATCAAGACCTGGAGAGTGAACGAAGCCTAAGAATATTAATAAGAGTCGTGTGTAGCGATTATGTTGTTCCATAGTATCACATATTAGTTACATTTTAACCTCTTAAGTGGCCATAGCCAAAATTGATTATTTAATGTGAAGCCAAAATCAGCAACAATAGTTTGACTGTTTATATAGTGAAAAACAAAACACCCCTTCACTTGGCTAATGTGACATTTCTGTCTCATTGCTTGCCACTGGACCATAGAAACATGCGATTAAGATGGACTTGCCCTTTATTTAAGGTTTTCCACTTTAGTTATCAGTGAAATCTGCAAAGCTGCACAGCTGGGAGTCAGCTTACGCAGATCTGATTAGCCTTGTTCCAACATGTCCCTTCCAATGTTACTCACAACACAAACCGGCCTTATAAGCCATGATAGTGGTGTGATCGTTTTACTGGGATATGAACTAAGGGCTAAAGAAAATGCTTCCCGCGAGTATTCCTCTGTTCATGCATAAAGCTCTTTTTATAAAGAAATGTACAGTGTCATCGATCTATCTAAAAAAATGTCCTGATGTTCAGTATAGCTTCATCTATCACTACGGCTGTCCTCCTCTGCTTGTACAACACCACTATAAATATAGTTAATGTGCTTTGTTGATGTATTCGACACAGGAGAAATGGGCAAGCTGAAGGATATTGGCAGGTTCAAGACTGCAGCTCTTGTGGGGAGTTCCCAGTCTGCAGCAGTAAGACTCTACAAAAACTGGTCCATGGAAGGAACGTGGTAAACCAGCGACAGGGTCACGTGTGGTCCGATCCAACAGACGAGCTGCTGTAGCTCAGATTCCAGAAAAAGTTCATGCTGTTTCTGGTAGAAAGGTGAAGAATGGCAGTGTGTTGTGTATGGAGCTCCATCAGTCAAGGTGCCCATGTCCAGGCAATGTTATGTGGAAGTTTATTGATAGGGACCACTGCCACCTAAGCATGTTGCAGAGCACATACACCGTGCTCCCTCTTTCAGCAGGATAACGCATCCTCCCACAAATCAGGAAAGGTTCTGGAACAGTTTGAGGATCACAGCAACCAGTTTGAGTTTGAGGTGCCGACTTGGCCTCCAGATTCCCCAGAGTTCAATCCAATCGAGCATCTGTGGGATGTGTTGGACAAGCAAGTCTAATACATGGAGGCTCCACCTCACAGCTTACAGGACTTAAGGATCTGTTGCTAACATGTTGATGCAGAAACCACAGCACACCTTTAGGCGTGCAGTGGAGTCCATACCCTGATAGGTCAGGAGGAAAAACACTATATTACACAAAAGAAAGGAAATGGAAGAATGCAAATGAGGAAGTAAATGGTCTTCATACTGGTTGTGCAGTATGGTTTAAATAAAGGTTAGGTTAAATATTTATGGTTTACTGAGTCACTGTAGGGTTCATGATGCACTGTGTTTATCATCGTCTGCTATGATTTAGTGAGTCACAGTTTTACAGCAAAATTCACTTTTTTTCTTGCTGTTGCCATCTTCATACAATAGAGCCAAGAAATAAAGTATTTAACTGTAACTTCTAACAGCCATAAAAGTCAACTGCACAGTACATATTAGCAAGGCTGTTATTATTGCAGTACATCCTGTAACCTTTACAATAGAAGCATTTCAATAACTCATGAATTTATCTTGACTCTCTGTTATCATATTGCTAATGCTAATGCTAGTGCACATATAAGTGGTTTAGTATCTGTAATGAGTGTGAGGAAATGATAAGAAATATTTATTACATGTTAAACAAAGCGTGGAACGACGCCGAGTGCTTCTCACATCCCAGCCTCAAGCAAAAAACAATCTGCCTCCATTAATATTTCCTAAAAGAGACAAAAATCTCAATTCCTTTCCAAAGCTGTGGGACAGGAAGAGCAGCTTCTGCCCTGCAGATATGTAGTGTGATCTGTATTATAGGCTTGTATGAAAGGCCCTGCAGATTCTTGAATGAACCAAAAAAGCAAAGATAAAACAGCATTTGTGCTTTTGTAAACTGTGACCACTCGTTGGCCTTTTCCAGTATTTTTCTTTTTTTATGCAAACCATTTCCATCATCATACATATTTATGTGAAACTAACGTCAGGATTTACACACTCGGTGCAACAATTTTATCACATATACCCATTATTTTTGAAGGGCCCTGGTTATGCGCACGTTTCCAGGGTAAAATAAATCTGATATGATCTGAAGCGCAAAACAAGACGGACACAGGACAATGGGCCGGTGGACCAGAAGGGTGCGTTTGCCCTTTAACTTTGCATAAAGGTCACATTTTAAAATGGAAATTATTTTTCAAGGAGGGTCTCTGAATATCACAGCTTTGGGGATTTTATGTTGGTCTACTGCAGGCAAAACTTTGGTGGCAAGAAGAGAATATTTTCAGTTTTCATTCAGCTTTAAGCAAAATCAAAAAATACTGCTTTTAGACATTTACAGTTAGATATCAGCATGCTGCTGTCAGATAGTTTCAAATCAATTTTATTTATGTAGCACCAAATAACAACAGTCACCCACTGAGCTTTGTATTGTAAGGTAACCAGCCTACAATAATACAGCCCAACTACAATTACTTCTCAATTTCTGTTTTAATGTAAAACCTATAAAGTCCTTCTTGAAGGGACACTCCTGCTGGCTCTTTAATTATCTGTCCCTTAAGCCTTAATTACATTTACACCAACTGTAAGAAGTACTAACAATGTGTGCAGTACACAGATACTTAAACCAACGTTACACATGCAAAGTGTTCCAGCATTGCCGTAGTCATATTTTTCCATGCTTATTTAAGAAACAGCAATTACACAAACAAAACTCAAACAAAAACACTTACAGTGATGTTATTAGATGTGCATTTTTTTTATCTTATCCATCTCAGGAGGACGGGGATTAAATGATCTAAGTATTTGAGACATAAACTATTGAAACCTCTCCGCAAACACCAAGCGAGCCCCAGTCTTCTCTGAATGCAACTGAAATGAAAGAGATTGTCTGTATTGATGCCGCTGTTGGCAGTTATGACTAAAATCCATCAGAGAAGTCGATCAGGTCGGCCTCTTTGGGGCATGAAAGTGAGTCAACAGAGGGAGGATCAGATCTGCTTTATTGCCTGATTAAAATCAATTTGGTGTGTCCGATGCTGAAGGTGGAGGGATGGGAAATTGTTAAGTGTCTCCTCCTCCCCCACTATCGAGTGATTATAACGCGAGCGTGAAAGCTACACCTCCGTGACTTCAGGTGGCACAGGGAAAATGGGAAAAAGGCCATCCCATGTGCCCCGTCATGCAAAACAGACAGACGCCACTAAAAGGTTACGAGACGCTTTTTTTGATGTGTCGTGGTAAAAATCGTTTTTGTATTAGAACAAATAGCCCTGAGTTTGCCTTCTGCACACAGGCACAACTTCACTCGATCCACTTTCACTCACTCATCGTGAATAATAATACAGATTTATCACTACTGGAAAATAAATGCTGTAAAAATGTGACCACAAACTAACAGCACACCAATAAGCATAAATGTTCAGTCAATCGTTAAGCCTTTAACTTTTTCAAATATCCTTTCAGGTCAAATTAAGTGAGAAAATAAGAGTTCAGCAGTGCCACCCAAAACTGATGAGAACAAAGTCTAATTGTGGAATTGTGCAGATCGCCTCATTACTCGATGTGTGACCTTTATGCAGCAAATGAACAAGGCTGGCAGCAACTTGTAGATTTGGGTTAATATGTGCAGGACCATAGATGCTCTTTTTAAATGAAGCATGAGGATAGCTTATTAGGGGGAAAATAATAGTAAAACAACTTACATGACCTTTAAAGAGCCTTGTTAAACATCAGCACAAACATAAATACAAACTTTACTGTAGCAAAGCACCGAGCAGTAAATTAGAATTTCATTTGACAAAAATGGCTTTAAAAACAACTAAAAACAACAATGAAGTCAACAGTGAGGCGTGTCTGTGTGCTACGCATCGCTGTGGTCCTCACAGTCATCAATGAACAAACTCCCAAAACATAATCATTTGCCCTCTTTCATGTCTCCGTTTCTGAGGTCGGACTGTGTCGTTTACAGTAGCAGTGATACGCTGTCACGGTAACATAGAGTAAATATTTTTGTGAGCAGCCGCTGTTAACAATAATGATCAAAACGAGAGAGCTAATCAATGTCAGCGCTTGAGATGCAGCTATGAACTACCTGCTGCGGACGTGAGCAGAAACTCCACAGCACAGCAGATCAGTTCATCTCATGCATGGACACACTCGTATGTACTCGTGTCCTTTCATATCCCAATGTGAAGTGATGTGTGTCAGCTAATGGAACTTCCTCATACTAATTATCATTGCTCCCTTACCCATTTTACAAGTTCACTGGTTTCATAAATTAGGTTATACTGAAGGCGTTACTGCATAAATATTTATTTTAGATACACCTCCTGCCAAATAAAGTGACAAACACACTCGGATTCTTCATCTGAAGTTCCAACATTAAGCTCAGTCGGTTATCGAATGTTTTTGTTAAGGTGGCTGATGATCCAGCTGCATCTTTCTGTTACACACAAAGTGACCTTTGCAGTTAATGCTCTGACACCACCGGTCCAGCAATGCAGCCCACCAGCTGGGACCTTTGTATTCGCACTTTTTAGGGTCACTTTAACTCAGTGGTTATGTTCAGGCACTAAAAACAGCTTAGTTGGGTAAAGGAAAATATGGCTGAGCTGGGAGGGGCAGACCTCGCTGGCTCTGACACTAAAAACTACTCTGAAAGCTGCTAAACAATTTTCTGTGATGCAAACACTTTCAGTAGTGCATATGCATGTAAGCTAGCAACCCACAGACACATGACAAGCAGATGTAAAAATATCATTGTTGAAGGTCGCTCAAAGATTTACAGAAAGACAAACGTCAAAGGAATATCAGCATAATTTAAATCAGGTATTTTTCTCTTACAGTGGAGGTTAGAGTAAGTTGTTATTTTTATTACCAAACTCGATTAACTTAAAAAAGCATCTGAACGCTGTGGCTGATGTGATATGGAGAAAAATACTTTAAAAGAATTATATTACCTTTGGAAATATCTCCCAGAGTCTCGAGCGATTTTGTTTGTAAAGATGAGCACCGTTTTACTTATATTCAATTTTAGTTATATTTATTTATACAGCACCAAACAACAGTCGCCTCAGAGTGCTTTATATTGTACAGTAGATCGTACAATAATAACAATCATATGACCCCCTATGAGCAAGCACTTTGGGGATAGTGGGAAGGAAAAACTTCCTTTTAACAGGAAGAAACCTCCAGCAGAACCAGGCTCAGGGAGGGGCGGGGCCATCTGCTGTGATTGGTTGGGGTGAGAGAAGGAAGACAGGATAAAGACATGCTGTTATTTTAGTAATTTTATTTGATTTCTGTTTGCCTGTCACAATCTGCTCTCTGTCATCAACAGAATTTTTCCAAATAGAGATTTTTTTTATTTTCCAAACAGTATTTTCTGTGCAGATTCATCACAATCAGCAGGAATGTTCAAAATACACCAAAACTGCAGGACTGAAACATTTATGGAGCTGTCCAACTTCACTAAGAGGCATGGTTATTAAACCCCAGCCTCGTCATTCTTCGGCTCTTCTTTACTGTTTAATTAAACACAGCTTTAAGCCAAACAGGTTTAAAAGGTTTATTGCAACATTTTAAAAGTGTACAGCAAATCAATACATGCAAATAAAAACGAGGAGGGAGCAGACGCCAAACAACCATCAACAACACTGTCTAAGCAGCTCAGACACATGTCTTGTAGCGGCTCATTCCTGTAGACCAGGTATTTCCACAGGTGTGGATTTGAAAGCCGTGTTTACTTTCTGCATTTTTAATGAAATACAGTCAGAGATGGAGAGTCAAACACAGTACGAGCTTTTTTTATTATTATCCTGTTTTCAAAAGTCAAGTACACTAGAGGGAGGATGAAGAGAAAACTCATGTAATGTGTATATGAATAGTGAAGCTATTTGACCAAAAAGGGACGCTTCATGGAAGAAAACGTGCTGCTGTTTGAACAACCTGGCATTCTTAATACACACATACAGGTACTAGCATACTTTAACTTTTCTCTACATACAGTAACAGCAAATATTCAGCTTGTTTAGAGAGTTAAGGCAGTAGTATTAAAACTAGAAGCTAAACATTACCGCTGCATTCCTCGCATTATCTGACGTAGATTCATCAGGATAATCGGTCGACTTCGGCCTGTCTGCGATAACGCCAGCGTCTTATTTTCGTTACTACATGTTTTTCTGGCATTCCTAACAATTCTGTCAAAAACAGCAGCTTTGTCTTGTTTATTGTCCAATGAATTACAGCAATTTCAGCTGAGAAAAGAAGCTGAAAGCTTTCAAGCTTTGCAAGACAAATGATAGCAATCCCTGCTCTTGAAAAGATGAGGAAGGCTTTCAAGCTTTCAAGCATGACAGTTAAAGAGAGGGTTTTGTACTTTGTATGGTACTCAACATATTCACTGACTGGCAACCAAAAAACCCCCAAATTCTACAATGACATGTTTCTGCATACTGAAGGACGGTGTGTTGATGGGGCTCCTTTTCAGTGTTCTCTAATTAGTTTCCTAATTTAGGCCAAAAACCATGACAACAAACTTTGAACACGTCTAAATGTCTCATGTGGAACAAAAGAATAATCAAGCTTTACTGAGTTTGTTTCTAAGGTGAATGTTATTGGATAAAGTGCAGAAATAGTGCAGAAATATTTCAAAATCGTGGACTTCACCACAAAGCAGGTGAGGAATTACAAACCCCTCATCATCAGTGGCACGCCAGTGGAGAGAGTGGACAGTTTCCGATACCTGGGTGTCCACATCACTCAGGACCTGTCATGGTCCTGCCACATCAACACCCTGGTTAAGAAAGCCCGTCAGCGTCTCTTCTTCCTCAGAAGACTTAGAGACTTCCATCTGCCACTGAAGGTGCTCAAGAACTTTTACTCCTGCACCATCGAGAGCGTCCTGACGGGAAACATCTGCACCTGGTTTGGGAACAGTACCAAGCAGGACAGACGAGATCTGCAAAGAGTGGTGCGCTCAGCCGAACGCATCATTCAATCAGAGCTCCCTGACCTGCTGTCCATCTACACCAAGCGGTGCAAGACCAAAGCTAGGAAGATTATGATGGACCTCTCCCATCCCAACAATGGACTCTTCTCACTGTTGAGGTCTGGGAAGCGCTTCCGCTCCCTTAAGGCCAAAACAGAGAGAATGAGGAGGAGCTTCTTCCCCCAGGCTATTCGGGCCCTGAACCAGGTGTAAGACTGGACTCTCCCACACATCACATCACCACACGCACCACCACACATTTCCTATAATCCTATAATTCCTATAATTTATAATCTTTATAATCTCTTTCTGCTATTTGCACATTTTTTTACTGTAAATTTCTAAGTTAATTTGTAAATTTTGTAGTAACCTGTAAATTGTAAATACTGTAAAACTTTTTTTTTTGTTTTTTTTTTCTGTCATTTAATGGTCGGGCATTGTACAGCTACAAGCATTTCACCCCCATGTCATACTGTGTATGGTTGTGTGTGTGTGACAAATAAAATTTGAATTTGAATTTGAAAAATCAACAATAAGGAAAAAATGTCTTCAGCGGCATCAAATATTGAACTAAAAGGTGAATTCAGATGTCTTCCTCTCTCATTGCCTCCTTTCTTACTTATGCTTAAAGATTGGCTGTCAAACGTTCCCCGCTGGTTTTTTCACGGGTGCTTTTCAGAGGAGCACGATAGCTGGTAGCTGTTTGCGAGGAGTGAATAAGGGCTGGCATTTTTCTATCCCTCCAAGACACGGCTGCAGTGCCAGTGAGGCGCGAGCACAGTGGGGCGTTGGAAAGAGACATGAAACATCATTCAAAATTGAAGTTGTTCAAAGTGAATCAATGTAAGAAAAACAAGCCAGTGCCTGCGAGTGTACGTGTGGATCCTCCTAGTGGGTGATACTGCCTCAACAAGACAGTGATGATGCAATCTGAGGGGGATTCAAAAGAACACAGTTCAATATTAAACCGTTGGAGCATATTTTTCACTGAACTCCCAAGGCAACGCTGTGTCAACACCTGAATCTAAGCTTATGCAGACTGTAGTAGTGTTGCTCTGATGAAGACCTCATTAGGTACAAGATGTAAAACCTATGTTTCAGGTCTGGTGCCGACAGCTGAAATTATTATAAACGTCTTACTTACATGGACAGGGGAAAAAACGAGGTAAGCTTGGCTATTTGTCTCCACAGGAAACGCGTGTGGCCAGACTCAACACATGACTTCATTTCATGAGTAACTGGTTTTTACCTCCGGAGTTTCCAACATGGAGACTCAAGAAAGAGAGCAGCAAGATTCATGGGAATAAAAAATACAGAGTTTATTATTTAAAACATGCAAATGAAAATTGACCTTCATGGGTTAGAAACACACGGAAACTGAAACTTCATTTAAGGTCCGAGTGCAGTGAGACTAGAGCACGAACATAATAAAACACACTGTCCAAACAAGTGACTTTAAATATTCATCCATTTTATTGCACATATTAACCGCACTCTGCTGTGTTTGCATTTGAGCGGAAAGAATTTGAATTCAAGTTTCCTATTTCATTTTCATTTCTCGAGCATTTCAAACAAAAACAGCAGTTATGGAGCAGTAAGGTGGATCAAAACCAGTAATCTGATTACGCTTTAAGTTCTGTGCAGCCAACAGGTTATAAAATACTGTTAATCAGAAAATGCTGTTTGTAAGACTATTAACTCGAATGTCTGGTGTCCTCGTGTAATAAATCCTTGAGTCACTGCAAAGCGTGTGCAGAAGGTTCCTGTGCAATTTCAAGTCACGACTTTAAGTCTAGTTAACTTCAGGCAGGTGAAAAAATGAAAGAAGTTCTTATCTCAGAAGAAAAATATAATTATTTGCAGCTTCCTGGGTTAGAGGCATCCAATCAGAGATGAAATGGGAAACCTGCAGTATTGACACAGACGGGCGCCCTGGGACGAGGGCTATTCATGAGAACAACGCTGGATTAGATGTCTAATTGTTTACAGAGCTGCTAATAATTTGAAGGTGTTTGACACATTTCACGTGAATGTTCTGAACGTAGTGTACGATGGCTGCGTGAGTGCACGCCACACAACATCTTTGCAGACTGGAAAAAAACAGACCTTCGTGGCTTTTGCTGCGACGCTTTAGTGTTCAGCTCTTCACGGTGCATTTGCATAAAACTGTGCCGAGCAGCACACAAACCACACATCAAACACTCGCCTCTGACATGAAACTGGCACATGTTAATGGTTTTATAGGGAAATTATTAAAAATCTGTTGATGGGCGAGAGCGGGAATGCAGCGGCCTGTATGAGTGAGCAATTCCCAGGTTTCAAGCACACGGCCGCGCGATAAAGAAGCTGTTGTGGACACGCCGCCCTGGCTGAATTAGCAGGAAATCTGTGTCTGGGCTACACGCCTTACATACTGCAGAAAAATATGCAGGCGTAGTCAAACTGACCTGTGTTAGCTCACTGGTTAATAGCGGTTTTGGGAGCAGTACTGATTTAATGTTTCCATTATGTGAGAGCAAATAAAGCAGTGTCAGTAATTAGATTTTAGTTGACAAGCCCAGACAACACAGCCTCGTTAGCAGAACGCAAACAAACGATTCATTCTTACGTATATGCTCCGGCACAGCTTTGTGATGTTTCTCCATCACTGTGAAATGACCCAGTTTTAACAGACTCGTTCTTCAAAACAAATGTTTTATGTTCAAGCTCTAAAAAAAACTTTACCAACTATCCTGACGCACCCATTCGTGTGTCACTGTAGGTTTGGGTGGCTGCAATTATTCCTGGTACCCACACCGGATCTGAAGCTTTTCCCACTGGATTCCAGTTGGAGGAAATGGGGAACAAAATGCACAGCTCTAGTTCAGAACACGCATAAACTCCAAAGTAATATTGAGCAGGAAATCAGGCCAGAGCCTTTAAAGTTACAAAACGTCTCCGTCCTTGTTACCCTGCACAGGAACTGGATCCTGGCTGGGTTGTTGTTAGTGATCGGAGCAGTCGGGGCTCGTTTGAGTAAAGTGGCATCAAACTACAGAACACGTGTGTCAGCTGCATACAGACGCCTATGAGAGGGCAGACTGTCAGAGTGTTGTAATAAATGACTGACTGTTCCAAGGACACTCACTGTGGAAATGCCACTGTGGAAAAAGCAGGCAAGGCAAAGGAAACAAGTTCATAAATAAAGCATAGCTGTAAAAAAAAGTTATTTTGTTATGATTTACTTCAAATTTAATCTATTTTATGTCCTTTACTGAGTGCCTGACAGTTTATAGTTTTGGGACCCGATTAATGAACACTCCCTCTGTGTCACATTGAAAAATTTATGTATTTTACATGAAAAATGACCTCTGAATGTTTTGAGTTTGAGCAGCTTAACGGTCAGCATGTGAGAGCCTCACCAGCTCACACAGATACAGGTGGTATTGTGCTATTACTCATTTTTCAACCTTGTTTGAATTCACTTCATAATGGTGCAATCTTTTTAAAAAATAACTCTGCATTTAAATTTCTCCTACTTCCAAGCCAAGGATATTATAATTCCACTTGTACTTTTTTATTTTTTAACCACAAATGCAAAGACAAGGGGAAAAAAGACACGTCTAATACCTGATTGGATTTGTCAGCCATGCACATGACCACAGGCGGAAACACGCTGTTGTAATTTCACACCAAAGCGGGGCTGATGTTATGGCACTCTGTCACTGTGGAGAGGGTATAGTAAATTTCCACTTCTACAAGACGCTGCTCACAATGACCAGATCTGCCCTATTTTCTCTCGCCTGATTGCACCGACCTCACATGATGAATGATCTCCTCAAGAGACAGAAAACAGGGCCTGTTGTTATTGATGATCTCAATTAATAACCTGCCACACCACCGAGGATTCGCCCATTCAGCTCTTTGTATAATGTCAAAAAAAGAAGACAGAAAAAAAGACACTGTGCGGGCGACTTATGTAAACAAAGAACTAAAGAAAAAAGTATCATCCTGAACATTAAGTAAAGGCACATTTGTATCTATTTCACGTTGTTTCACATTGTTTCCCTCCACATCTTTCGATCTAACGGGTCAAAGGTTAATAATGAAACTGTCACTTTCTACTAAAAGGCATCAAACGTCTCAAGCATCTGTAGTCAAAACTCCATGCAGCCCGTGTTCTCACTGCAGCCTGAAAATACTGTGATAAGATTTCCATGTTTATTAAAGACGATGCCAAAAAAAGACATCCCTGCTGGCGTGTTTGTGCGGCACCTGCTCATGCGAGGCTCAGCCTGTGAGCACCAGCAGACAAAGTCTCTCCACCGACGGGCAAATGGCCATCTGAAGGTGACAGACTCCAGTGGCCCTGGGCCAGCGTGAGTCACTGACTTCATGTCCTCAGCAACAGCACTGACTTACTCCAGAAAGTGCATAAGTTTGCCCCCCCAGGCAAGGTGACTCTAGTTCCCACTCTCCCTGCATGAAATGCTTTCCCAACCTTCATCACCCATTTGCCACTCACTGATGAGCACAGGCCCGATTGCCACTTGTCACAGTTTCTTAGTGACCACAGGTCAAAGCCCCCAAAAATATCAGCGCTTATATAATTGCTGCCACACTTTGACTGCAAGCATCAAGCTGCTCCTGAACATTATGTGTGTTTATGCATCAACAGTCATGAGATTAGCAAGCAAACAATATTTATTTATATTTATTTATTTCCACATATGTGAGTCACAAAGAGCTTTACAGAAAATAACCTGAGACAATACAACAATTAAAAAGAGGATGAAAGGATATAAATTTAATGAAACGCAGACTTAAAACTTCAAAAGCCAATAAGATGTTCTTTGATACATTTTGTATTAACTTCATTAAATGCAACTGGTTCTGATATGCATCCATTTCCATCAAACCCAGTAAGCAGAGAGCTTAGAAAGATTAATCCAGCGACGTTTCCCTGATGAATGTGTGCGCTGTGGATTTGATAAAAGACGCAAATTAAAAAATGCAATCGTCTTTGTGAACTTAGTGGAGTTTTCATTGCAGTGATGCTAAACTGGATACGCAAACAGCTACAGTGTTGCACATTAGTAATAAAAAAGTTCTATTTTCTTGGATGTAAGTAAAACACTGATTTACGGATCATCTTCACCAGAACAAAACGCTGCTGCTGACGTTCAGAGCCCTAAACTCTGTTCTGGAGGCAGATACTTGATGCTCTCAAAGAAGTTTTCAAAGTAAATATTCCACTAAGTCCTACAGTCGCAGTGTTGGGAAGGAAACTGCAGAGCCAAAACTTATCTGTTAAATATATAACTCACTGCAGCCCGACAATGCAGAACTATCACATTTCATACATGGATCCAGAAAGTGAATGACGTCTGTCTGATGGAACAAATGACATACTCAGAGTACAGAAACCTGCCTTTGTTACCTTTAGTAATACAATGAAGAACATCACCTAATTTTAAGAGCCTCTCATTCACACACACTTATCTACTGACAGCACAGGGAACAAGGAGACCGAAAGACTGCTCATGTTACGTTTCCTTTATATGTGACATGCTGCAGCTGGACATTCATGGCTGCTCTGTGCTTGTACATACGGGTACAGTTTATAGAGGACGTGTGGGATGTATCACTGCTGATTTCTGCAGCTGGCATTCTTTGGATTTGTGTAAAACAAACACAATTTAGAAAAAAAAATGTGACACATACAGTAGTTTACTGAAAATATGCTCAGAATTTAAAGCCAAAGAAAAGCGTGTCTTATGTTGCTCCTGATGTGTGACTGTAGCTGCGAGGATGTTCATGCATTGGAGTGAGACGGGCACATATTACCAGAACGAGGTGGACGGCTGAAAGCTGCGAGTGCGGTGCCAAAACGTCACCATGCTTAGAGCCTGGCCTCACAAATCCCTGCTGCTCTGTAATGCTGATGTCTCGGCGTAACACAGCAAAACGCAACTGAACATACAGTGACGTCAGAGGGAGAAGAGCCCAACACAAGGTGCATACAAGGATGCAGCCTGTAGCTATTACTGGGAGTCCGACGGAGGTATGTTACACTCATGTCTGCATGTTACACGATGCAATAAATAGCTTCGTGCTCTTCTATGCAGAACAGTCCTACCACACTCACAGGTGTGTGTAGTTTGTGTTCTCTGCTCTGGTTGGGTCCTGCCTCCACCTCAATCTGAGGCCACGTATCGTCCCCGGCAAATTCTAACAGACGAGTTTGACCGTATATCTAAAAATCCCATCAGGTCTCCTCCGGGAGCCTCGCATTGATCTAAACTGCCAGGATGCTTCTGGAGACAAACACGTGCATATGATTCCACTGTAAGATTCAGGTTAGCAGGCAGCATGCTCCCTGTTTGCATCTGCTTGATTTCGACCTGCTCTTGGTTGAAAGCTGGTCACTCTTGAAATTAACTGGCTGTGTCTTTGTTTAGACATTAGCATAGTGTTAATAGATCACCAACAACTCTCCACTCTCACAGGCACACATGCTAATTTGCCCTATTTAGAAAATCTCATCACTTTTGTGTTTTGTTTTATTAATTTCATGTTTCTGTTTATTTATGAGCCGCTTAATCACCTCTGAATGATGTTAACTTGTAACAGACAGGATGGAGAATTACTAGATGTGCGCTGAAAAAAGAAAGAATGGATCAATGGAGACTAAGGGCATCATTTACACAGAGAGTGTGGAGGAGCCCAAGTTTGAACACTAAACAATTCAATTACCGCCCCACGTCAGACGGATGAGAAACGCTCTGCGATGATTCTAAATGTTTCATGTTCATCCAGTTTTGCCTCCATCATAGGTGCTCGCCGTGAAAACAGCAAGAAGCCTTTATAGACTTTATCGCCTCGTGTTTTGTGTCTCCGGTGACGTACGGTGAGGCTGCTCGGATCATGAGCAGCGGTGCGTCACGCTACTATGCACACTATTCAAAAATGAAACAACTATTGGGACATCCTCTGCATGTTAATGGTGATGCTTAAAGAAAGTGTGCAAAAAGAAAAGTGCAGTGTTCTTTTAAGTATATTTTAATAATGCTGCTATACAGTCGCCACGGTAATGTAGCCTGAACACTGTGCAAAATGTAAATGGACACAAAATGCCATGACTTCTCTGTCGAGTCCGTATTTTATTCAGAGAAGATCACAGAAAACATGTTTGTTTCTCAGACAGTCCTGATCAAACGCTTAGGATCAGTTGAAAAAATGCGTATTTTGCATGATTGAGTTTAAGCGATGTTGTCAATAAATTGCATGCTCAAAAAAAATGTTTTTTCTCACTCACATTTCTTCTTGTTGCACGTTGAAGCTCTACTCCAAACCTGGTTAAGATCCAACCGTGCAATTTTTTACCATTTTTTTATGTGGTCTAAAACTTTTGGTCGGGACTCTATTGCCTCATTTTGAATTTGACTGCAGCCACATGCCGTGAAAAGATGGATTTGTAACTTCATGAAAGTTACAAATCATGACTGTGGAACCATTTAACTATTATTTAGTCCTAAAACAAATAAATTCAATGTGTGTTTCCTCAAATTGAATGAAAGGAGAAAAATGAAATATATTCTGAGATGAAAAATGCCCACAAGTCATATTTAAACCTCCTGTCTGTCCATTGTTCACTGTCTTTTTTAGGCTTCATGCCCCTTCATTCGTTCCTTGGTTAATAGGGTCTGGGATGCTGTTATATAGTTTGCATTTAGTCATCAGTTACAGATTTTGTTCCAGCGTACGTGACAAGGAAGCAGCTTTGAGCGTCTGCATTGCTTACCTCCTTTAGCATGCCGAGCGAGAGGTGACCCTGTAATCTGCACACTTCGTGGGGTAACCTTTATAGAGACGTTCACTGCCAAATGACAGGAGAATATCCTGGATGTCGCTCTACCTGATCGCGCACGTTAGCCAAACATAGCAGCCAATCTGTGGGATGTATTCTGTGTGAGAATCTGGCAGCATATCCAATTCTCTCTCAATGCAAAGCTCCATTTGGCCTTTCACTGCACATACATCAGGCTTACTCCAAATGTGCAGTGCAGGCAAGGCTGAGATGAAAGAAAAGCCCTGCAGTCTTAACAATAAAAATGTAGCTTCAAGGGTAAATGAGCTGTGAGCATCCTCAGAGGGACGGATAGGAAGGAACGACAGAGGTCTCGATTTAATGCATTCTGCATGTTTTAGTTAATCTCTAACTGCTCTGGTCCTGTGAGAAAACTTGTGTTGAAAGTAAAATGACAATTCAGTAATTGTTTCAGTGCCTGACAATAAATTAGCTTGAATGTTTTTCATGCGCTAAAGGGACTCCAATTCACCGCTAAGTGACTCATTTGGACAGTTTTGCACAAAATGAGCAACGGGGTTGGTGGAGCAGGTCTGTCCAACATGAAGATGAAGTGAAGCGTCGAGACAAAGTACGGCGCCCATAATCGAGCTCGTCCACTTCACACAAAGTCGATGAACGACGCCCCCCAATCAAACTGGCCTACAGAGACGTGAGCTGATAAAACTTACTGCTGATTAAAAACCACTGGATCACTTTTAGACTGTTTCTCTTTGGAAACACGCCCAGGCATGTCAGCATATGCACACATCTAAAAAACACCAGTTTAATTTATTATTAATTCATTCATTTTTCGTCACATGAAGAAGAAGTCAGCCCATCTGTGACAAACATCTGGAGCACCTGTGTAAGTTAATTCACTGCTATTAAACAACAAATGATTTTAATGGAAAGGAAAAAAAAAAAGATAATAAAAGCTCCAACTTTCTGAAAAGACTCGACAGAGTCTGCCAACCTCTGCTGGAACAGGAAATCCACCCGGTGATGAAACACCCTCCTCATGTGTGACACTCTGTCTATTCTTCTCCACCAGCTGCTCATATCCATATATCCATCCATCTGGACCATTTGGCCACTCAGCAAAAGCTGCTAGTCACTAAAATTCTGTTACAAAACAAATGAGTTGGTAGAGTTTTATTGTCAGTGTTGTCAGAGTCACATTTGGGACGAGTAAACGTTGTCTGCTTCCCGAATAATGAACGTCCAAGAAGAATGAATTTTTTCTGCTGCCTGTTTCTAATCCGTGCGCCTCAAACAAACAAAAGCCAAATGACCGAAAATTAAAGTAACCAAAGGACGACAATAATTCCATAAATAAAAGACAATCAGACTGGCTTTAATTGGGCGAAACCTCGTAAGAATTCAGTTTGTTTTTTTATGTTTTTTGCTTTTTTCCAAGAGTTAATGAGGTCTGGTGCTGAGATCACTGGTATTGATTTTATCTGCACGGAGAGGTTTTCTGGTCTGCTTAGCAACAACAACACTATGGTAACCACAGAACTCATTTAAAACAAAGGTTAAAGCCTTAAAAACACCATGTTGGTAAATAGCTCACTCTTACTTCTTTATTTCAATCGCTGCTGATGAACCAGCCCCAGGCTTCACAGGCTCGCTCACCGGCCAACTTCATATCCTGTCTGTGTTTGATATAGTTCATCTGAATTTCTCAACCCGAGCACAACAAGGAGGACCACTGCCAAGTGCTCTCCAAGGCACTAGAGACTGAGCTGGACGTTGAGCAGGAGGCAAGAAACTTACTGAAGAGGTAGCTCATTATTGCTCCATGGTTTGTTTGTCACAAAGATGGCCTGCTGACATGTGCAGAGCAACAGGATTGTTTTGGTATTATTTAATCATTCATACTGAAAAATACTTGCACAAATCCATTCAAATGGATTATTTTGCATCCCTAAATGTCAAAATATCAACACGTGTGCAGTGTTGGTCAAGTTACTTGAAAAAAGTAATCAGTAACTAATTACTTCCCCAAAAAAGTAACGGTAATCTAATTACCGTTTTTGCAATAGTAATCCCTTACTTTACTCGTTACTTGAAAAAAGTAATCGGATTCCAGTAACGGATTCCAGTAACGCGTTACTGCCCATCTCAACACGTGTGTGTACTGTTACTGCACGCCAGTCACTCCTCAGGTTTGATGCCAAACAGGAAGCTGGAGATGCTCGTGTGAGCTTAATCATCACCTAAGCCTGCACCTCTGCTTGTGGAGATGAAATCTCAGCTGAAAGTTCTTTAACAAAACCAGCGTGGAGTTTACTGAAAGCTCAAGAAACCCTCATCTGTTCAGAAAAAATCACTTCACATAATTAATAATGACAAGAGAGTCCTTTTAGCAGCCAGCAGCCCCTACTTCAAACTTTAATTATTGTTATCAAACTAATTACAACTTCCCACTTGTGTGATGATTAATGTTTGAACCGCGGTATGGAAAAACACATTGTTTACTCAGGTAGAGCAGTAATTAGCTACAGATGATTAGTATCACCTGAAGGTCAGCTAAGCTTAGAAAAGGTAAAAGAAAGAGACGTGGGAATAATGAGGACGCCATTTGTAAACACATTGTTCTTCTGTGTTTTGGCTGTGATTGGACGTATCTGTGACACGTCGCAGATCAGCGTTTGGCTTTGTTTTGATGAGTGGTGCTGTGAAGTTTGCACTGTCCCAGACTTCCCAGTGCACTCGTATAATGCAATGCATTTCTGTGACAGTAATAAGAAGCCTCGTTGTTATTCAGGTGATTTTGCTTCATCCCGGTCATCCACAGTTTCAACAAACTGCTGAAAAAAAAAACCCGTGTGCAGGATCGGTGCATCATCTGTGGGCACAGTGCAGTTCAGCTCTCAAACAGCTTCTCTTTACAAAGTCAGTGCCTGGAGTGCAGCGCTACACAACTTCTGCTCCCTACGCACGGCAGGACTGCTTGCTGTTGATGTCTGAGGGAGTGATGGCAGATGGCAGCAGCATCTCCTTGAAATGTCTTAAAACCACTTTTACTTTACGATGATCAGATGATAACTAGCACCAGTGCACGAGAACAAGGAGCCTCTTTTCCCAGCAGCCCCAGTGTGGAATTCTGACAAAAAGATGCAAAGTGTGTTTTCAGCATCCGTTCAGGGAATCAACCATGTGCCGTGCAGCTAAAAGCCTCAAAAATACATAATTTTTCTACTACTAGAGTACCGTGGCTGTAATTTAGTCCATAATAATTCTGCCTTAGGTCCCCATTGACACATTAAAAATGCACCACACCTCTAAAGGCATTTGCACAGTCCAGCAGGTCTACAGGAATCAGCAGCACAGTAATCAATCCCTGCCACGAGGCTCTTTGTGGAAAATGACAAAGGGAGTCCAGTCCAACTACTCAGATCACAAGTGTTAGGAGAGATGCACTTTTTTATCTGTTTTTTATCTGTTATTTGAAATAAAACAATGACATCAGTGTGTCGAGCTTCTGCTTTGATTTAAAGAGGTTTGTGTTATTAGTGAAAGAAAACTGTGTGTTTTGAGGGAAATCCGTCAGCGTACTGGCCGACCTCTTCACATCTGAACATGCTTTTATATCTTTGTGCTATTCCCAAATGCTTTCACTGCAGGAGCCTTTAACTCCAGCTTGTTCTGAGGCCTCTGCATCATTAGCCTGGACCTTCAGCAAGCCAATTGCAAAGTTGTGAATAACCCAACCATTCAAAGATATTTATATCAGCCTGGAAAACTCCTTTGCTGCTTAGCTATAGGTGTAGGATTGTTGTTGTGTGGTTGAATGATCCTGGTTCTGCTTCTCTCAGCAGCAGCAGTGCCAGTTCCATCTGAAGCCATAACACAACAGCCAGCGTGTTTGGCAGATGGGAAGGTGTGCTCTGGCATGTCAGATGTTCATTTTATTTCCACTCTTTCTACTTTTCGTTGTTTTATTTCTGCATGTCTGGAAATTTTCTCTTCTTAGGCTCGATGGCTTGAAGCTTCCCTGTGAGGAGCTGGCAACCTGTCCAGAAGCACCCTGCCTCTTAGACCGAGCGTCTGCATCTCACGTTGAATCCTTCAAGTTGTGCTACTGTCGTCATGAAATCTATTTTTGAGAGCTGATGAGAAAACATGAATGCCACGTGGAACTCTGCCATTTTTGTTCAGCCTCTTTCTTATTGTTGAATCTTACGGATCCATGTGAGGCCTGCAGTTCTGGGTTCTTCTGTGACCTCCTGGATGAACCGTTCATGCACTTTTGCAGAAGTTTTGGTGGACCGGCCACTCCTGGGAAGCTTTGTGGATAATCACGTAGTACATGTATAAGGAGATAAATACTCCCTCTTAGAGCTGGGCCGGTATAATGTTAGGCAATGATAAGAAAATAAATATGGCGATAGAATATGGGTAAAACACACATGCGCAGTGCCTTTGTTTACATACGCACATGGCAGAAGAAGCATGGCGGCGACGGAGAAAGAAACAGACGAACTAGAACTGGTTTGTAAAAATGCTGCAACTTCAGTGGTGTGGAACTGGTTTGGCTTTCGTCCGTTAGATACACAACAAAGCACTATTTTTGGTAGAGCATGCTAGCGGGCCGTTGTTATTACCGTGTTTTTCACAAAATAAGTCGCTCTTAAAATCCTTTGATTTTCTGAAAAATCGACAGTGCACCTTATGTATGAATTCTGGTTGTGTTTAATGACCTCGAACCGATTTTATGTACACGGCGCTCGAAAATCTGTCAAAAATGTTTTAGTCTGACATGGATTGTCGGAGCATTACAGCTACTGTAGGCAGGAGCCTCGTGGAGAGATACGTACGGTGCTTCAACATAATATTACAGTATTGTGTGTGTATAACATCCTTTTAAGTTTTGTGGATATTATACATGGTTATGCTGAGGATGGACACACACAGCTACCTCAATGTCCATTACGAACTGCACTATATAAACCTCCACACAAATTAAAGCTGGGTTTAATGCCACTACAATGTACTGAAACACACTAGTTTTGCCATATTTGTCTGTTTCTCTTCTACACGAAAGACAACTAGAATAAAACCAAAACCCAGAAACTGCAAGAGTGACGTCATAAAAGGAAACACGGGTTCATCTTTACACATGCTACCTTTGCAGTTATGAAAGAAACCCAAAGCAAATATCGACGTGAGCTGGCATTTCTGGTCTCATTTAATGCGGCATCAGTACCGCAAATCACAAGAAACACGTGTTCTAATGCGCAGCCTCACTGCAGTCGAGTCAGGAATATTACTGAGTGAAACATATCGTTTTTGCATTAACCTCTCAAAGCATTTCATTTTTAGAAAGACCAACAGTTGCACTCAAAGTAGCAACACATCAGCATCTATGAAGAATAAAGTGTCGCACCTTTTAGCGAGTCCTCTGGTTATATTGAAAGCAGTGCAGTGGTGCCTGGAGGGTGTGTCTGCAGGCTAGCTGGGTCTCAGAGGTTGCTTTAGGCGTAACTGTTTTATCCTGGCCTCCCTCAGTGCATCAGCATTAATCACTGCTCCGCACAGACACGAGCGAGCACCCACAGCCCGGCTTCCTAACAGCGTGCATCGGTTTGTTTCTGGCTTTGCTGTGGTGTAGTCTTGATGTTCCTTGCAACAGAAATATCAATCTTATTGATCTAAGATGATAGCAGCAACACGGACTCGCTTGTTAGACAAATAAACCATTTAGTGCTATCATCCAATGATAGATTTGAATATCAGGATATGATCTTCTGAACAGTGGTGCAACAATTAACTCGAAATTAGTGTTTTTAGTTTAGGAATACGATTTGATGAACAAATGAACAAAAAGCGCTGTGAGTGGATACACAAGGGGAGACGCAGTGAACACACACCTACAACAGATACATTTACAACACTGTAGGTAGACTGCGCTATTATCAAACCTCCTCTCATTCACTAAATGTCTGTACGTTGAGAGTTTCTGCCAGAATTAGGTGGTGGGAGCCAAGATGAGCTTCCAATCATGCACTGCTTCAAAAAAGCAGAGTCACCTGTGTCAGTGGCAGGTGGAGCAGCAACAGGCAACACGTCCTTCATCATGTTCCCCGTTTATGCAGCAGTTGGCATGGTGGGCAGGCCATGTGCTGGGTTATAGGAAACTCATTAGTACAGTGAGTATCATCAGAAATATGGTTCAAAGCTGATACTTCAAAGCACACACAGCCTGCTAGCATGAATCACCAGGTGCAGTGAGATGATGCTAACGTTAGCTAGACATGGCAGAGTCAGATGGGCTTTCAAAAATAAAGTAGTGCAGTGTGTATCTACTATACCAGCAGGTAATGTGACTGTCAGTGAAGGTCATTTGTTTTATATTTAAAAGACTGACACTTTAATGTGAATGTGAAATACTGAGGTGACTTGCTACTCATTTTACTGCATGAAAAGAAACACAATTCGACAAACACTGAGCTCTGTGTTTGGAACAAGCAGCACTTAAACCTCATTCAGATACATAAACCTGTGATTTTCAAAACTGGCTGATTTTTCCTGGAAAAAAAACATGTTTTATGAAGTAAGTAATGCAGAGTCCACAGTAGTCAGACTCCTTTTATGTACAGGTAATTACACATATATATTAAGCTTCAAGACAAGCGAACTCCCACTATAGTCACATTATTGAAGGGAGTTTCAACTTCCTCAATAATTCAGGCGTTATCCTTCATCTTGTGATACAGAAGATAAATCAAAGTGCTTGAACACATGCCAGAGATGTTCTTCTGAGACAGCTGCGTCACTCAGTTTGTTCTTTGTTTTGTTATTTATGAACAATCAAGGAAAAAGCTTTCAGTGTGCGAGCTCTACTATTGTTTTAACAGTACTGGAAAGAAACATCAATGCTGTCTGTGCACGGCAGCCTGAGCAAGGCTGTCAGGATTCAGTGTGGCCACAGTGTAAATGACGTCTGTGTCAGCTGATGGAGGAATCCAATCAGTGTTTTTTCCTTCTCAGTAACAAGATTACAACAGTTTCTTCCCACAGCTCAGGTTAAAGCCCCTGCAGAAAGAACATCAGCCTAGACTTCGTTCATCCAGAGTCTTAATTGGCTGACCAAGCTCGTCTGTACTGTTGTCCAAATGCCTCACACTCCTTGTGATCGCACACCCTGTCACATCTACAGCTACAGGCCTCGCTTGTCACGGTGGTGGACGGACTCAGGCACAGACTGAGGTAGCACGGTTCAACAACACTTTATTAATCGCTCCGGTGCGCTATGTACATGTGAAGGGGGGGGGGGGGGGGGGAGAGAGACGACACCAGGGTCCCGGGGATTAATAGGGGGGAAAACACACTTCTTCACTCCTGACACGAGCAACCCACTCACACTCACGGGGTCCAGGAATCAAAACAGGCGGGTCCAGATAAAAATATAAACATAGATGAGGGTAAGTCGGCGGCAAGCACGGGAACAACTGATTCACAATGAAGCCAGGCAATACTGACGAGGGTCACTCAATATTCCAGCGACGAATAGCTCAGAGCCCCAGCCTAAAGAAGAGCCAGAGATCAACTGCAATTCACTCGAGATCAGCTGCAGGTGCGTGGGCCAAGGGCGGGAGCCCAGTGAGAGCTCCGCCCAGGCAGACAGGTAGGAGAGAGAGAGAAACACAACAGACACTTGTGGCCACACTGGGCTGGCCGGGGAGGCACAGGGACCATGACATCGCTGTCATCATTAGCGCTGCCAGTGAAGAGCATATAATGTGCTAAAAACCAAAAACCTGAATTAACAAAAAACGTGATTTCACCTTCACATTAAAACACAACAAACAAGAAAATCTTTTTTTATATCATTACATAAGTTAAACTGGTTATGAGTGTAACAGTCCTTTCTAGCGTAGTCACAGTTAACATGTAAAGTAATACATTCTTCTTTCTTTATCTCATTTTTCTACAGAAGGTTTGCAGAAACACTGAAAAGGCTAAAAACACAGAGGCAAAGAAGGCTAAAAAAGCTTTTCTGAGACTTCCTATAAAACCGCTGCTTTACTGCAGTCTGTCTGCTCGTGTGCAGAAATGTCACACTTCCTGTAAATGTTCAATTCAACCTATGTAAAGAATTTAATCCACTTAAAGTAGAAACTTTTTCCACCTTAGTTTTAATATACGAACGTATTTAATTATTCATTTGTGTGCACACATCATGTAGGTGGGGATAATTAGCAATCAACATGTATTGTGTGTAAACGTCAGTGATCAGCGGCTCTTTATTCACGACTTCTTGAGTCATGTGTTATCTAAGCTTGCTTTGTTAGTTCTGGTTTTAAACAAAGTTCAGCAGTGTTTTTGCAGACTGCACAAACATCATGATCAGAGACACTCATCCACATGAAAACGTGTATTTTAACTTTATTCTGGGGTCATAAGCATGCATGACCCTTCATGGCTACACCTGGACAGAGCTTTTGCATTACTGTGTGACAGCAGAGGGTTTAGCCCAGGGGTCTGCAACCTTTAACACCCAAAGAGCCATTTGGACGCGATTTCCACGCAAAAGAAAACACTGGGAGCCGCAAATACTTTTTGACATCTAAAATGAAGATAACACTGTATATATTGTTTTGGTTTTTTTTACCTTTATGCTTTATGTAAACAACTAAGGCGTGTTGCTTGAATCCATGAAGTGCTACAGAGAAAATTACATTTTATTTATGTTATTAACACATTTTGAACTCTTAAAGAAATATAATAAAAGGAAAGACACCCAGCTGGACTAAAATGATCCAGTAAACAAAAACTGTTGTGAGCCGCCACCCTTATACCGCCTTTGGGCTTTTGGAGCCTTGACCTGACTTTTAAAAAAAATAATTGGAAAAAAAGCACTGTGCTGCTAAAAAATGAAAAATAGATATTTGCAAAATTCAGCCTAAATATGTATTTTACCTGGTTAATGTGTGTGGCGGGGCGTGGTCTGCAGCGCCACTGCAGGGGAGGCGGACGCACCTGAGCATCATGCAAACAGCATCGGTTCTGCCGTGGTATGTTGACAATGGGACTTCTGCTCCTGAACCTCTGCGCACAGCGTCTGCAGATCAGGGCTGTACGAGGTCACTTTCAGCTTCACGCAGGACTGTAAGCTGTCGTCTGTGGGGCGTGAGCGGTGTTTGTTTTTAACACAGTTCACGGTGGAGAACAGCTGCTGACATAATGTGGATCCGAAGATCCATAATTCGCTTACCTGGGGTTGAAAGTCTTGATAAAGGCACGGCGTTTCGGCGGGTATATCGGCTTCCGCAAGTGTGACGCTCATTTTGAACGATTAAAAAAATAATAGAATATAATTTTATTTTTATATTTCAATATCACAATAATCTTCCAATTTAGAACTACAAGTTAAAAAAAGAGCTAACATAAATAAAATACACTTAAAAAAAAATTACTTAAAAAAAATTTATTTTCCCAAACCACGCGGAGCCGCACTAAGAAGACTAAAGAGCTGCATGCGGCTCTGGAGCCGCAGGTTGCCGACCGCTGGTTTAGCCAATCACAGTAATGTGATTACAGGCTCCTGAAGGAAGTTCACCATCGAAATGTCAGAGCAAATGTCATCTTGAGTTTACAGCAGGTTAGACCTTTGTCAGTGACAGGGTGGTTTTACCTTACTGCTGCTGTTGTTGTTTCTTGTTGTATTTTCACGTCTAGGTTTAGTATTATCGATAATAAAATTTACTATTGAAATTCTTTGGAAAACCCACATTCAAAGGCTCGTCTCTAACTTCAAAACTAACACAAAGTCACTTTTTAGAAATCACTCCTGTTTCTCCCTCTAAGAGTGAAAACACTGGATTTTCTTTACCTTTTTTGTGCCGTCCCATTTGGGTCTTTAGCCATCAGAATTGTTCAAGTCCAAGAAAGATACCCAACAGATTGACTTTACTAAGTGGATCATCACAGCTTTGCTGTATTGGTCAATTTGATCGACCTTTGTTATTATTATTTATTTATTATTTATTATATATATATTAATTAATTAATTAATTTATTTATTAATACATGAGAACAAAATTAGGAAAAAAAGTCTTTTAAATACGCTGCCTCTGTTTCCTGGAATAATCTGCAAGAACTCTTCAGCTACGTGACCTGCAGTGTTGGTCAAGTTACTTGAAAAAAGTAATCAGTAACTAATTACTGATTACCTCCCCAAAAAGTAATCCCGTTACTTTACAGATTACTTATTTTCAAAAGTAATTAATTACTTTTTAAAAACACGATTTACAACCTGAATAGGTGATAAAGCGATAGATCTTTCAGCCCAATTCTACTTTTTCTGCATAATCCATCAATAAAATGTAATCAAATGGAAAAGTCTCTTTTTAAAACTTGTTTTATTAGTTTTAATCTTTTAAATTTATGCATCAAGCAAAACTTTAATTATATGCAACATTCTCTGACTGGAAGAAATTTGTTTAACATTTAAACCTATTTTCTGCACATTCCAGCACATAAAATAGTTTTTTGTGTGTGTTTATACTCAGTCTTTCAAATAGATGCAAGTAAAACACAGCAGAAAATAAATAAAGTCAAAGACTAGCGGTCCTGTTGCTCTATTTTCACCTGTAAAGCAGGACTGGGGTAGGCGGAGGTTTACCCTGGTGCAGGTGTGCTGCAGCGGTCAGTGGAAGAATCCGCGAGTTTCTCTGTGAGTTTCCCATTACGTCGTAGCTACTCGGTGCTTGCTTGGAAGTTTAGGGGTTTTTTTCGCTGTAAAAATAAGTTTTCTTCCCACGCAGTGAACAGTGGACGCTAATGTTTTTGTCACTTTTTATGGAATCAAACTCAAAGTAAGGTCAGTAGTTCCACGCTTTAAACGCTGCACGCTCATACTCTCTCCTGCACTTGATATATGATCCATTGTTGATCTGCACACAGCTGTTGTCACGAACGTCGCACTCGCTTACGTCGCTGTCATGAGACATTCTCGCAAAAAAAAAAAATTCACGGTTTTAGTAACGCAGCGTTCCTACGGGAAAGTAACGGTAATCTAATTACCATTTTTGCAATAGTAATCCCTTACTTTACTCGTTACTTGAAAAAGTAATCGGATTACAGTAACAAGTAACAAGTACACGCGTCACATAACTACATAACAATAAAAAAATATATACAGTAACAGATCATTAAGAGCGACATTAGAAACGATCACACTGAGTAAAAGAGTTGTTCTCTCGTTCCTTTAAGATGGACTCAAACTCCACGAGGTTCTGATCATTTCTGATCACAGGTCACCAGAGATGGGCAATAACGCGTTACAAGTAAAAGCATGGCGGCGGTGGAGAATGCCGGCAACGCGTTACTTGTAACGCGTTGCCGGCATTTAACGTGTAAATGCCGGCAAGGTCATGTTACGCTTTTATTTTGAAGAGTACCTTAGCACGTCCTCTTTTATTGTGTCACATTTCCTGTTCTGTTCTCAGTGAAATGACACAAACACGTTGTTTCAGAGTGAGTAAACAACCTTTGTTTTGGAAATATTCACATAAAACCATGGACTTTATTCACCTGGCGCACGCATAACTTGGAAGGTTCATACAATGTGGTTAAATTCGTTTTTTTGTACATGCATGTGGTGTTTGTGTAACGATGTGCAGGGAGGAGGCTGCCAGCAGGGCTGGAAGCAGAAAGAGGGAGTAATGATTGCACACCGTTGCTTATTTTAATTAAAGACACAGAAAGGTTGTCTTTAATTCATGGTTATTAAATGCTGTGACATCAATTGTTTAAAGGTGCTGATTTACGTCAGTGTCATGATTGAGTTATCAAAATAATTTTCTATGAAGTAAAATGTGAACTTTTCTTGCAGAATAAAGTGTCAGTCGAGGCGCTCTGCGTCACGAGTGGGCAGCTACAGCACGTTTGCTGCCACGATGCCAGCTCTCTGATTTGATCTCAACGAGATTTTACCTGGATCAATAAAGAACTATTTTAAAAACATCAAATTAATTACTGTATTTTTAAATGAATGTACAACCCTGATTATTATTATCATCAGTACAAAAACTGCATGTTCCAGTTAAGTTGCACGTGTGTCTTTTAGGAATAATCTGGGCTTTTCCAGTATGAATCCTTGTGAGTCTGTTGTGCATGCTAACCTTCAGCTACATGAATGGGAAAATTATAATATTGATTTGCTAATTTTTCGTACTTGAAAAGAGCGAGACAACCTAATCTATTTCCTTAGATTTCAGTTTAAAAGGCTATAACGATGTCATCGGTTAGTCAGCGCCACCCTGGCCTCTTCCCGTTAAAGTATTTGCAGAATAACCGATTAAGGTCAAAATCACGTCCTTCCTTTAACACCTTCATTGTAAAGAGGGCAACTATATTAAGACTATTTATACAGAAAAGGAGGGCTGCCTGATCACGTGGTAAATGTTCTGCTTATTGGCCTGAGGGTGCACTGACTGCTATCAAGAGAGCGAAGGGTGGGTGGGTAGAGAGGGGGTAAGAAACGAGGTGTGGAGGGGAGAGGAGGCACAGCAGGTAGCGAGGTTCCTACTGTTCAGCTACGTGACCTCTGAAAAGCCTCCAGCTCTGCCTCTGCGAGACACAACACGACTTCACCTTTTGCATCAACCGTTCTCAGAAGAAATCCCACAACAACTCTCCACCGGCCAATTAAAAAGTAATGCATAATTTAACATGTCATTTGCCATTGCAGTCAAATTGAATATGATCTGCATTTAATTCTTGTGAATGTTCCTTCTGGAAGCAAGGACGAGAGAGGAAAAGTACGTCTGTTAACCGATTCAGTGTGATAGCACTGCCAATCATTCAGCGCCGTAACCCCGAGTTTCATCCTCCTTCACTTAAAAATAGAAGAAAGAAAATCACGGTTGGTCACTTATCCTGAGATGATTAATGTAAGCCCTCCAGAAATGTGATGGCAGTTTTTAAATACCGGACTATTAATGACAAATCTGAAGAATCTCACAACCCCGCCGTGCACATCGAGCACAAAAGAAGCATCGTCACTGCGAAATGAAAGTAACCTCAATGGACAAACTATCCCCGACTATTTAAATTGTGGCCTAAAGGTGAAAGCACATTACAGAGATGGTTATTCTGTTCCACTCTATTCTTAGCGAGCAGGAGGCAGGTACAGCACATCGTCTCCATCCTCGCTATAAAATGACTCCCCTGTTCCTCCAATTAAAAGATAGCAGTAAAAAAAAAAGCAGCAGACTCGGAGCTGCGATAGCGTAATTGCCTACTACAGTGTGCATAGGTTGAAGCCAAGCTTGTCCATTTAAGCCTGGAGGGGCACAGCAGACAGAGGCAGAACTGACACTCACGGGGACATTTGCGGACATCTCTTATGATCCAAATCCTCTCTTTTGCTTAACAGCCACAATTTAATTGTCACTAGCTGTGCCAATCATCCGGTGCATATGCTCTCATTCCTCCTTGTCCTTGTTAAGATAAATCCGTGGGACGAAAGCCAGACATCTCAATGACTAAACCACCTGCAGCTGTGCATTACTTGTTATTCTTCATAGATGGAAATGAAAATGTGCAGCAAATGTGTACGTGTAAACTCGTAAGTGTCAAACATCCCTGCTGCATGCTAATTATCTCCCAATTACAATTTGTGGTTACTGTGCCAAATAATATAGTTTTTTTACATCTCAGTGAAACAAGCAGTTTATTTCCATAGCGCTTTCAGACGACTCCCAGCTGAAAACAAAGGGCTAAAACAAATCAAATCAAATAAATAATAGTAATTAAAATCAGGGTCAAACTGACCTCATTCACCAGGTCGGTCTTAAAACACAGCAAATGATGTCAGACTTTCACTTTCACTCAGTCAAAGTGGATTCGGGCAGAGCCTGGTGGGGTAAAAGCCGAGCTTTGCAGGCTGTTCTAATCCAACGCCAGGAGCCGCCCACTGCTTAATGATCAGCAGATCTCACAGGAAATCAGTTAGTGTCAGTTTGGCTCCTGACACAACCTCTAAACTCCACTGCAGCGCACGGCATGTTGTTGAAAAGTTTTATGCAACATTTTAAGTTTCAGAGGGCGATGGAGAGCAAATATCAGTGCTACTAATTGACTTCAAACACATACGCTTTGCAAACATGACATCACTAATCTGCACCGGCATGCAGGCAGTGTCTCCTCAGCCTGGAGAGGATGGAGCAGCCTCTTTTCTTTCTCTAATCAGGAAGTTAGCAGCACATGTCGGCCGAGCTGCTTTTAAAGCAATTTTTCAATAAAGCGGAACATCGTTCTCTGTTCTTCACTTCTTTGTAGGACTTCTCACTGAGGAGTCATAAAAGTTTGCTCTTGAAAGGACACACAATCATCGCTGTATTATCCTTTTCAATTATGCACCTTAACGGAAATTACAACCAAAAAGAAATTACATCCAAGTTCTAAATTCAATCAGGCGCTTGTTAGACGATCAGCCTGTACTGTATTCTCTGCTTTAATTGTTCAGAGAGAAGCAGTGATTTAATTTGATTACCTATAATGTATTTTTCCTTTATGAATGAAGACCATTAAAGTCCTGTGAGAATCGCAGTGTTTCTATATCTCAGTTCATTTCACAGGTTTTCAGACGATAGAAGAAGAAGGTGATTGTGTTTGATGAGCAGAATTTCTGAAACTAAATGTTCTTTTTCAATTTTTGTGGTAAACGTTCATGTCGTATACATTAAATACCAGATAATCACGTAGAACAGCAGTATTTTTAATCCAAACCATAAATTTCCTGTAACACTTTATAATAGCCCACAGATAATTACAAGAGAATTACACCCTTAAGTGTAATTACAATGTAATTATGACTACTTAAAGATAGGTGCACTAGAGCAGGGTAACAAGTCAGGTTTTTACAGGATACAAAGAAATAATTACACTGTGCAAGTAATGCATAAGTAATTTTAAATACAGCATAACTCTGTGTTTTTCACATCAACGAAGAAACAGTTACATTGTAAGAAAATTTAAGTAGTATATAAATAATATATTCTAGTATTTTACAAGAAAGGAGACAAATTATAGTGTAAGCCAACGGTCCCCAACCCCCGGGCCTCGGACCGGTACCGGTCCGTGAGTCGTTTGGTACCGGGCCGCGAGAGTTGAGGCTCAGGTGTGAAATGTATGGTTTTCAGGGTTTTTAAATCGGTTTTCAACGTTATTTTGTTATCGTTTTTATCGTTAACTCGGTTTTCCTGGGTCTTTTCACGTGTGTTATGAATAAATCTTCTTTTTTTCGGTACCGGTACTAGTTTTATTTTGTTGTATTTATCCGCGACACCTTAAAGGCCGGTCCATGAAAAATATTGTCGGGCATAAACCGGTTTGTGGCGCAAAAAAGGTTGGAGACTGCTGCTATAGAAGGTTCGGATATATGTGAAACATAACGGAGGCTGTGACCCTAACCCTTACCAATCACCTGTGTGGAGCTGAACTGTAAACAGCTGGCCGCATGTTTTCAAAGACACGCAGCCTCGACTCTAAGACGAGATCTTTGTGACTGTAACAGAAAAAGTACCGAAAAAATCAAATAAAAAATGATAATAAAATAGAAACTGATCAAGGTCTACAGTTAAAGAAAACGTAGGGCAGAAAATAAAAGAGTGCAACATTAATGCTGGATGATAAAAAGTTATTCTCTGACTGCATGTTTATACAAAGTAACCAGCTGATATCGAGCATGTTGTAAAAGAACAATTAAAGGAAAAATCTACGTCAGACAACACAAGCTGCAGCAAGCTGACACCTAAATATGTGAAGCGAACGTCTGCTTTTATTTTTTGAAATTTCAAAGTGAACAGAGAAAGGTCAGACAGGAGAGACAGCACCAGCCAACATTTTAAAATCACTTTAAACCTGTTTGTGTCTATGCCAGGGCTCTCAAACTCGCGGCCCGGGGGCCACTTGTGGCCCACGTCACCCCTACTTGCGGCCCATATATAGACATGAATAAATATAATGAAATTTGGGCTTCAAAGTAAATTTTCTTTGTTTGTTGTTGAGTGCAATGTTAAAGTTCTTTAAAAAGCAAAAAATGATTTAATATGAAGGCAACATGAGCAGAGAGCACAAACAGGCTGAGGGATGAGAGTCACAAACTAATGCGTACCCTTATGTCTGCGCTTTTATTTTGTTAAATATAAACACAATGATAGCAGAAGTGCTGCCGTGTGTGTGGACAGAAACGGAGGACCAATGTGTTTATCTTGTAGTTCAGTGAAAGGCTTCAGTTTGTCATGTTTGCAGTTTCGTCCTGTTATACAATATTTGAAATTTTAAAAAAACAAAACACTACATTTTAGGAAATATTTCTGGGTGTTTTCTTGTTTGTTTGTTTGGTTTGTTTGTATTACTTGAGCATTAAAGTGGCCGTCCAACGAGACGACAGTGACAGCAGTGGCCCACAGCTCATTTTAACATGAGGTCTGGGCTCTCCTCCACAGCAGGGCCAAGCCCACCTCATAACAGCAGCCTGGGGAAGGAAGGACGTGCACAGCAGTGTGGGTACTTTCTTTATGTTGTCTCTGTTCATAAACCACAAAATAAAATATAATTGTTCCTTTCTTCTACATAGATGGCTGAGTTTTGTGACTCACTTTCCAGCGATAACATTTCTTGTTAACACAAACTGGTAAATAATTCTCCCACATGTTGTCTGCTGTGTGCGTCTACATGCAGTGCTGCCTCTGAGCCACTCCTCTGCCAGACACAAAGCAATCTGGCTTCAGTCTTTACATAGTTAAAGCCCGAGATGAAATTCTTCACACACACTATCCCCCAGTGTAAAAGTCCAGTCTAGAGCAGCTCTGCAATTAGGATGATGCTCAGTTTGAGCCATACAAGATACAGACCAAATACTCGCGCACCGCTGTGATGCCCTAAAGCAAAATCTGAATCAGTGACTGGTGGGATTGCTCGGTGACCAACACACAAGGATGTGGTTTTATCGACAGTGTGAGAAAGCGTCCAATAGATTTAGGAGAACAGGAGGTAAAAGGGAAGTAAATCACCGTGACATGGCCACAGTTTAAATCTGCCTCAGCACTGAAAGACGAGCTGAAAAGCAAACAGCACTTTCTACTCCATGTTAAACCAACATGTCCTCACGGGAAACAGTGCAGCCGGCGACAATCAGGCTTCAGTCACGCTACAGTTTAAAGGTCTGTTGCCAGCACCAGACAGATTCCCTCATATAATGCACTGTAGGTGGGATGAGAGGAATTTATAATGGAATTCAGAAAACCGGAAGTTTTTTAAATGTTCCTTATAAATTGAAAAGTACTGTGATTTTGCACACAAGCAAAAAAAAAGTATAACATTCGTGCAACAGAATAAGTGAAAGATAATCGTTTACGACTGTAGAAACAACACTGTGAGTAAAATAATTGTATCAGCTTATCTGCTGCAGGGAAAAGGGCTTATTTTCTCTGCTGTCCCTTTGTTTAGTACAAGAATGAACAATTATTCTATTTTCCTTAAAATAATAAACCCCCGACCGCACATTCATAGTGCTGATTTTTCAAGCCTTAAGAAAACTGGAAATTGTCTAAACATGGACTAAACCGTAAAATATTTATAAATACTTAATAAACAAAACTGTGCATTAAACTGGACGTGACACTGTCGACCTGGTAGTTCCATGAAAACGTCTGGTTTGTCAGGAAAAACAGTTTATAACAACGTTCAGATGATGAAAGAGTCGTTTCTGTGAAGCAGAAGAAACTGATGATGTGAAAGGAAGCTGTGTGCAAGCAACGTAAATAGATCTGACCTCCATATTTATGTGTGTATAGTAACAAGAGCATAAAAGAGATGCTGATAACCACTTCAGGGCAATAATTACTGTCTAAGTTAATCCCAAACCTGCCTTTGTCTCATGTAATGATTTTACCCTTCGTCCAATAGCGTCACGGTACGTAGGTGCTTCTTCATCAAGCTCAACATCCGTGAACGTATCAAACGCTGATGGTCTAGAGCAGTGGAAAAACACATGCTTGTCTTTGCTCATCATCTGTTTCCCAGTGGCATGAACTGGTAACAACAAGACAGGTGAAAAATTGGCGCTGGGATGTTAATGTCAGGCCTTCCTAATTTTCTCTCCCATCAGAGACACAATCTATCACTGCCCTGCTAATGACCTCTGACAGACTGACGAGGCTCCTCTCTGGAGAATTTTCATAAAACAGGCCATGTGTATCGATCTGCAGGGCTACAAATGGCATCCGGCTGATGCATATTTTATTAGTTTGCATGAACAAAAACAGACTTGTAATGATCTAATTTCTCAGTACTTAGATACAGTGAAACCGAAATACGAGAGCTCACCCGGCACCCAGACAATAAATAGAAAGAGTTCTCCACAGTGTGACAATTTGTTCCCTTTTAGGTAAAACTACAAAGAACCCCTTTATTTTTTAAATTTACTACTTTAAAATGGCTTAACTGTTCAGGAAACCGCCCTTCACTTGGAGCAATCAAGTTCAAATTGGAGATAAAACATTCAAACTACATCTTCATGTAGTAATGAGATGCAGACGCTCCCACTCCAGGAGTAAATATGTAGGGTTTCCCTCCGTACCTTTTACCTCAATAGCTGAGCAAAGTCAATTCAAGGTGATACCTGTGAGAATAGGATCCTGTGACCTACTGGCTTTCTTCATTATTAATTCAGCTTCAAGCTTGCAGAGCGGCAACATCAATTCAGAAGCAGAGATGAGAAATTGGAACAGCTGGAGGTGTAATACTGTGGCTTTTCTCTCAGGCCCACCTGTCAATACCTGCACTGAAAAAAGATGGAGATTGCAGGCCACGCGACAGGGTACGACTGCAATTCAACTCTCTTCTGCATCCACAACGACTACAGTAGTTTTCAAAAGTTAAAAGCTGTCACTCACACACACTCGGGGCTCAGGAGGGATCCAATTTTGTCACTAAGTGCACATCCTCAAGCTCAAACCTCTTCTTTCCCCCCCATTTCAAAAACAACCCCTTAAAGCAAACCATGCAATATGGCCTTTAAAAGACCTCAGAGAAAAATATTCTTCTTCTGCAGACAGATATTTTCTGTCTTTGGGAGGAGGAATTGTAGTCAACTGCCAGAAAGCTTGGTGCCAAAGTATTATTAAAGACTGAAGAAACAGCTGCCGCCACCAAAATAAATATTCCATGCAAAGCCACGGCTTTGATGTTTGTAACTGAAGTCTTCCTCTGGCAGCGCTGATTTCACATTTTATCTAGGAAAACATATCGCAAGATGCTGGTTCGATGCAACCTGCGACCATAATGCCCGCTGAACAGAAAGCAAACATTAATGCAATTTTAGCAGGTCGTGATAAGACAGGAGCAGTGTGTAATGAGTGCCTTGGACAGTGTGTCAACAGATCTATAAAATGTTATTACTGTCAAAGATAAAGTAGTGCTTTACTGACAGGCTTAACCTTTCGCTGTGACACAGCCTAAATCTGCCCGTGTTCCTCAGTCACCCCGTCGTTTCTTTACCTCCGAGACACGGCCAGCGACCTCCTATAGCGAGCTGAGACTGCAGCAGAACATCCCGATAATAAAGCTACGAATTGGTGATATACTGGAGATGCGCTGCAGCTAAGAAAGCACACTAAGAAACACAACTGTCAGGACAATTATTCAGTGCTCTGTTAAGATGCAAAGGCATCCAGAAGTCATTGCTGATGTGAAAATTACAGCCCTTGTACAAGGATAACATTTTTGACAACTCTGAAGTAACGCTTCTGTCAAAGCCGTCTCATAAATATTCACAAAATAACTAATCTCCTTTGAAAACCTCTCGACTACGAGCTGCAAGCCTGTGAACATTATGTTTATAAGAACAAGATAACGGAGCTCTTTTATTGTTGTGGAAAATATTTTCACCTTCTCAGTTTTTGCTCTTTCTTTAAATGCATTTGTTTTATTTTATATTTTGTTTAGTGTGTAGCTTTAGGACATATCGTCACCGAAACATCAGTCTAAGTTAAGTCGTACAGGATGAGCTCCTCTACAAGGCGACTAGTTCAAACATGCGAGCATCTCGTTAGCCAAAAGTAAGAGAGCATTAAACGCTTAAACTGTAGCAACTTGTCGATCCCAAAATAGCCCCGCCCTGAAGCATACTGTGTTTCATATCTTACAAAATGAACTTTCATGGTCTATTTAACAACACCTGAAAGCAGCGAGTGAGACCATAAACTTAAAGAAAGGGTTCACTCAGGCAATAAATCAAGGGAGTCATTTTTACAGACTTTTCTTGCTACCTGATGAATTCCTGCTTCTGGACACTAGAAAGACTGTGATACACTTTTGCTTTACCTTTGAAACACCCGTGTCCATCTTTTATATACTGTCTATGGCTACAGCACACATACATACATTAGCAGGTACACAAACGTGGCATGTGTGCTGGCCTCTCTGTGAGGCTAGCATCTACTTCATGTTGCAATAGCACAAATGACTGGAGGTTAAACAGTGACAAATAGGATATATATGTATTTCTAAAGAAAGAGTCACAGTGCTGCTGTTGGCCCTTTTAGTGAAATGGCACATTTATGTTAAAGGTCAGGCAAAAAATATTCAAATGAGGACATAAAGAAGTTCATAAACTGTGATTTATAATACAGATGGATAAATGTCCTGTAATGATGATGTTAGAATAGAATGAGTGAAAAAGACAGAGATTAAAAAGAAAAGCAGGCTAAGGCTGCAAAGCGTTAGTTAGCAACTTTATTCAGATATGTTATTACTGCCCGTGCAGGTAAATGTTAACTTCAGCTGCTGTGATAAAATTAATAGTCGACCAATTTAAAAGGAACATGAGGAGGAGAGAGTCTGACTGACGGCTGACAGGCAGGCAGCAGGCATAAGCAGAGAAGGGCGCAGCAATCGTGCAGGCGACTCTGCATAGCCTGACACTTTTAGTAGGAACAGCTGTACTAACAAAGCGTGCTATAATTTTTGCACACCCAAATCCAGAAGACAGGAATATATTTTAAAGAAAGCATTGCACACACTGTTTACGTGCAGACATACTCCGTGTTTAGCTTTTACCACATCAGATCATCTTTTTACTGATAACAACACAGTTCTCACTCTAGCTTTCTGCAACATGCCACATTCACCCGTTCACACACATTCACACTCCGATGGATGGATTGGCGAGCAACATGGGGTTAGTATCTGACCGAGGATAACTAGCACGCAGACTGGAGAAGATCAAAACACCAATGTTACAATTAGTAAATGATGCTCTACCTCCTGAGCTGCAGCCACACCAATAAAGTACCAAGTCAGGAACTTGGGTGTGGCAGAGAGGTTGAGGTGGTGGTTCAGTACATGTATGAGGACACCATAACAGAGGTGTGTGTGAGGCAGGCAGACAGATGGGTTCAAGGTGCACATGAACTGACAACACTGTGATCTGCAGTGAGAGTAGGCAGCAGGTGGAGGAGAGCCTGGAGAGGTGGAGGTATGCTCTGGGGAGAAGAGAAATGAAAGTGAGTGAATGAGACAGAAACAGGTGTAAGGGCGAAGCTGCAAGCAGTAGAGGCCGTGAAGGTGGATGAGTTTAAATACTGGGTCAGCCGTACTGGAGACAAAGTTAGAGAGGCGAGGCTGAGACGGTTTGGACATGGAGGAGGCAAAGATATCCTGGAAAAACTAATATGGAGCTGCCAGGCAGGAGGAGCAGAGGAAGACGTCAGAGGAGGCTGATGGATGGAGGACATGCAGACGGTTGGTGTGTCAGAGGAGGGATTGGGTGAGATGGTGGCAGATGATCCACTATGGCCCCCCCAAAGACGACCAGCCAAAGAAAAAGTATATGAAAGACTTTTTACTGGAATGTTTACCTTGCAAACACAAATATGTTTTATATTTTTTGAACTAGAAAAGTTATTTCAATATAATCTTTTTGCCCAAAGGAAATCAAAACTCATTTTAAGTTTTTCCAACAAGGGGAAGCTGTAATTTACTTGCTAAAATACTCATTCTGGCATTGAAGTATATTTTCCCCATAATAATAACTGGAAGCCAGTTTATGCGTAAAGCGCTTTGATCTTATATATAAATACTGATCTGGACTATACGACTTATTTTTAAACAGCTCAAACTGATGAGGCAAAAATAAAATCTAATGAAATTCTTTTCAGTATCATAAAGAATTTCAATACACAGCTGCAGACACTTATTACACACGATTAAATCAAAGCTAAACTAGCACCACAGGGTCACATGACCTCAGTGGCCCTGTAGAAAACGGTATGACATGAGCACAGAGTAACATAAGAGAGGTGCTCCGTCACTATATGTCTGCAGATTAATGGCTGAAAATGTCACAGGGAATAAGGTCATGCACCAAGAGACCTGACTATGAAGAGACATCTGAGCACTTCTGAGCAGCAGTTCCATGGTCCGCTGGGAAGCCAAATGTGCCGCTGTCAAGCCGTGCCTCGCAAACACGGATACACACATGTGCACGCACACTTCACAGCGGCACAGCGTGGCCTCTGTGATGAGCAAGGACAGAGACAGGGTAGACTCTTACATGGAACATTAGACATGATTAGAAGTCATTCACTGAAATGCCCCTGTCACTATAGCAGGATGGCATTACGGCCGAGGTGCAGAACACACCGAGCATTTTCTTTACTGTGACACGTGATCGTAACAAACTGGAGATTTTGCTGATAAGGCCAAACGTAGACTTTGTGCATAATTTAACACGACACTGGAGCTTAACAGAGAGAGAAGAGAGTTTCAACCAAGAGATCACTGGAAGCTATTTCTTAGACTTTAAGTAGCTCCCTCTGGGGTTGCATTTGCAGTACTGCTCCTCAAGAACTGTAAAAAGACTCGTAATGGAATCAAGTGAAAAATGTGACCTTGTCTATAATAGTCAGTGCAGTCGGTGAGCAGTGCCACCTCATACATCCTATAGTGTCATACAGGCAGCTTTATCTGTCTCTGACACGAGACTATAATACAGCAGATTATCTAACAGGTCAGCATAGAGAGCCTGTAACCTTCCAACACTTAATTTTAAATCATATCTTTTGTGGCAAAGTTAAACCTGCCAAGTTAAGAACAAAGTGTGTTTGCAGAGCAGCAATATTCTCTGTGTTATTCTCCACAAAACGAGACAGGTTTGGAAGTTCAGTGTAGTAGAAAAGTGTGAAAGTCAGACTGAACTCTTCTCTAATTAATATGCATTTGTCTCTATGCGAGTGTCAAAATCTCCTTGCTGCCTGCTTTCACCCTTATGGCGTCCCACCTGGGAGGTGCTGTCAGCTGTTCTGGGTTTACTTCAGGAAAACAAAATTGTCAGGAAGGACACAAAGATGGATTCCTTAAACCTCCAGTCAATTTGATCAGTTTCCTGCTTTTGAATTCTACCCTTTGTCATTGTCCTCCTCATCTTTACTATCAGGGATAGCTCCAGCATGTTAATCAAACCGAACACTGCAGACTAAAACCTATTCTACGGTCCTATAGCAATGCAGAGAAACTGAAAATCGGCTTCTTCCTCCCCCCACAGTGAAATGATTGTTTCACCAATAAGTATTTTCTGAACCCATCAACACAGCTGCTAAAGAGCAAATAGATCCCAGGACAGGCCAATAGGTTTATCAATTGCTCTTCTTTGATTGAATTCCAGCCTCAACAACCTGCAATAAATCAGCATTTGCAGACACCCACTAAGCAACACCATAATCACGTTTGAACTGAGAAAATCAAATCCTGGGTCAATTATCTTAGCCTCAATGGAACTGATAACGGTTGCTCTTAAGCACTAAATTGGCAGCGCTCAAATGTAAACACAATGTTTCACACTGAATGTGTTGGCTCAACGTACCAGGTTTCCATTTCTAATCCAAGGCCACTTTTTCATAGCGGCAGAGGTGGGAGGAGGGACGCTGCTGTTCAGAGGGCTTCTTGGACTGCATTTACATTATCAGTAAATCCCATCGCAGCCATTGAGCGGCAAGCTGGATGCTGCGACGAGGCCCCGGCCAGGCTCTGCTGGCACATCCTGCTGCCAGAGATGATGTGATGAAATCACAAAGGCTGTGTCACACCACAGCTGAGGATGATATGTTGTCTTCCAGTCAGTCAAAATGACAGCGGTGTATAGAGTGACACCTACACAGTCTTAAAATATGGTGCCTCACCGTCAGGTAACAACAAATCATCCAGTTTTCTCAATGCAAAAACCAAAACTGTAAATTTAACTCCGGCAGTCACAGAACAGTTCGATCAGGAGGTCGATCTCCTTTTCCCTTTAATTCCAATCATCCCCTTTAATCGATTTTCATATGTTTGGATGTTTTTAGTCAAAAGACGCAAACGCATTCATACCACCGAGCAGCATCCTAATCAGGTGACGATTTATCGGCTGTTTGCTGCTTCATAAGCTGTTTAGTTAGAAATATACTTTATTATTATATAATAAGCTCAATCATAATTTTCCAGTTATTATAAATCAGTGCCTATTATCCATTAGTACTATATCCATCCATATAACTCCCAGAGAGCGGGCTGCTGTGGTGGAGGTTTGTTGGTGTAAATGGAAACATCATCAACATCTGGTTTTTCTTTCTCACTGCAGTTTCTGACTGTGGAGTTTTAACCGTGTTCGCTAACATATGTGTAAACTCTGTGTCCGTGACTATTAATAAACTGCATCCAGCCCGCACTGCGTACAATTACAGTAATCACAATACAAGTTGGATTTTAAAGACGCCGTTTTATGAGGCGTGATGTAATTTTCTCATTAGGTCTAGCTCCTGTGCCGTTGCATTGTACGGATTTAATTTGCAGAATATAAAACACTCCAGCAGATGATTTCACTTTCCAGAAGGAACAAACAACCCTGAACTACAAACCACTATCTTATGACTTCCTACCATCAGTATTTGCCAGAAATAATGATGCTTATATCTGCTGGGAAGATTGCCATTTGATAAAGTTGTCAACAGTGTGGCCGGAAGATCATTCAAATCTTTTTTTCCATTCTCTCTCTGAACTCTACGACATAATAAGACATCCTGCAATGCATATGTAAGAGCCGTTTGCTATTTCAGTGACTGGGTCTTTGATTGTCTCCTCAGCACGACTACTGTTTTGTGCTTTTCATGAAACTGCAGGTAAATATTGCCAGAAAGTGTGAAAAGTTTAGGCCGAGCGTGCCTGATGTAGGTTTCTGTTATGATGGTGTTTGTTGTTATCCCCGCTGTACATATTGCATCCATCTATGGGCGTGCTGGATGTGGAAGTTGCAGTCTCCTGCTGCTCTGGGCTGATTGAAATGGTTTACAATGTTTCGACTCTCTCTTTTCAGAGAGCCTTTTCATCCTCCACTTCTCCATTTTACAGCTGCTCTAATGCCTCCTCGCTGGTCCGGGGAGGCGACGGGCGAGCTTAGCAGGCGACTGTGCATCCTATGCAGATTATGATACCACCCTAGGGACGCGGGACTCTATCGAGCATTTTCACAAGTACAATTCAGACACACATCAATAGGCTAGGTGACGACCACACAAATGCAAGGCCTGAATCGTGACACCTCTCTTCTGGAAGCTCGTCGTCTATATTAAAGAGTCGGGATGCTAAAGAACACAGCAGATCGTGACATTTACCCGACAGATGAAAAACGACTGCGACTTATAACCAGGATCAGCAGTGGTAGGTGAAGGTGCTTTGCCAAATATAACCAGCTATTAAAAGGAAATATGAAAGCAATGCAGTTCCCTGTGGGCCCAGCGCCTCGAACACACTCTCTTCTTTAAGACGAGTGCAGCGTGAGCAAGAGTTCACCAGGTAACCGCTGCCGCCCTGACAGCAGCACCATGCTGAGCTTTAGCAGAATTTGATTTGGACTCCTTATCACATATTACTCACACGTTAATAAGAAAAAAAACCTCAGCACTCATTAAACTTGGGTGGCCTGAGTAAATAAATAATAACAAACGTATGACTGTAATTAGCCAGCGTTGCTGCTAAGTGTTTGCGTATGAATACTTACAAAGACCGCAGCCTCACGCGTGACAATTATGAACCAGCTCATACAGCTCAGACTTTCTGTTCCGTCAGAAGCAGGTCTGTTTAATCGTTGCTTAATGAAGCTCTCTGTCTGACTTCATGTGCTAATACTGCACCGAAAAACGAAGAAAATCTTCATTTGCTCTGCCTTCATCTGTTAATGATATCCTGGATAGTTTCAGTACAAAACTACAGCTTATGCCTGCAGTCAGAACTGAAAATCAAAAGAGATAAAAAGAAACGATTTCTCTGGAAATACAAACGCTTCTTTTTTCAGCTGTCGATGGTATAATAAACCGAACCATTAACCCCTCACAATTATAGGCGCTTTAGGGAAAGACGTGCATTTCCTGCTCATTTCCAGTAAAGCACCGTGGCCATGACAATCTGAATTACGTTTGTTGTAAAAGCTGCACTGTTGCTGCCGTGCCTGTTTTCACATCAGCAGATTTGTCTGTGTGTTCAAATCCTCTACCTGAGAGGAACTTAACAATAATTAACCGCTCGCTGTTCACACGGCCGTCTCCTACAGCTTTCAAAACCACTTCATTTTAACCACTGCCTAACAAATACAACTGTTCTGTCATCTTTAACTACAGACCGATTTCCTACCATCATTGTTCTTTTAATAAATAATCACAGATTGACACAAACACACTTAACAGTGCAAATATGTGAGTCTGAAGTTCTCAAAGATCAAAACAAAAATGAAATCCTTGCTAGCAGAACGAAACCCGAAGAACAATCACATGAAATTATTCTCACTCGACTCCACACAAATTTATTCCAGATCGATTTTTCTTCCTCAGTCATCTGTGTTTGTCCAGTGCTATTAATTGGAAAGCCCAATTTAAAAAACACATTTAATAATCACACGTTTCAGTTTGTGGAACTTTTTAAAGGATCAACTGTGTGCAGAAAAAAATAAGCTTTAAATAAGTATGCAGTACACATGAAATACATGTGCATGTGCACAAGACTCTCCAGAGACATTAAACACTGAAACTCTTTGATATTGCTTCATCCAGAGTCCTGATATTATATAAAGTCAATGCAATATAAGCAAAAACTCTCTCAGTGTCAGTCCAGGTATAAGAATAAACATTTAGCACACATGGTCATGTGTATGTGTGTCTATGACACTCTCTACTTTAGGCTGCACCATGACTCATAACAGCTCTGCCTGTTTGATTTGGTGGATGTTTTTATACTGGATGTCGTTCCAGAAAGATCCAAGAATTTTTCCCTCCTGTTGGAACTGAACTGGACCCTTTGCGTTGTTTTTGCATTGCACCAGCCAGAAAACAATGTTGTCTAGAAACGAGGGCCAAAAGCTACGTGTTACACCATAACCTGAAGAAAACAAATGCAGCTTTATGTCACAGTATGAAAAGCAGAGCCACACGTATACCACCTCCAACATATCTGATTTTGTTTGCTAACATGCAACAAATATTTGTGTTACTTAACAAACCATGAAAGATAAGGTATTTGCATTATTTCCCATGAGTAGAACCACAGAGGCAACAAATATAACCTTATTAATAATAATGAGAATCAGCTCATTCATCTCTTTTAGCTCTCGCATAAATAAGACCGTCATATTAAATTAATTTAAAAACGGTGCACAGAAATCTGCTTCGATCTTGAACTGCAAAAGTATTTTACAACGAGAAAAAACACACTTTTCTCTAAGAATACACTTAATTTGAAGAACAATCCTGTTTTATTCATGTCATAAATTGGAGTAATAACAACGGCCTGCTGTTCAGGAAGAAGACCGAGGAAAAAGCAAAGAAAGGATGAGCTTAAACTGCGGTTCCACTCTCCAGAAAGTCATTAGGTCAGAGAAGTGTGGAGGATGTTCGGCAAGGGGCCTTCAATAATGAAGAGCTTGTTTCCACAGGGAAACATTGCCTGCAGCGTACATTCACACTTTGGCAACTATGGAAATGAAAGATTTTGAGGTGCAGAAAGGTCTCAGCGTGATGTTGGGAGAAGCTGGCTGTCTAAGACTCCTTAAATTGGTAGTTGTTTGATTAGGCAAACGGAATTTTTAACTCAGTGTACACAGCTTATACTAGTTATAAAAGTATAACAACACAAACAAAACACATCGATCACTGTGCAGTAAAATAAGGTTTTTATATTGTATGATGATGAGGCTACAGGACACAAATCCTGGGCAGACTCGCAGCCTTTCACTAAGAATACAGATTTAAGCAATGCTAGCAGAACAGACTCCCTGGCTGTGCTCATGCTGCACACCATGGTCTCAAACCCAATCATACGCACCCTTCAAACTGTCCATTCAGCTATCAGGCTGGCCCTGCAATATTATCAACCCATGAAAGTATTCAAATCTGCAAAAATATCAAAGTGTTTGTTGTATTTTTGTCTCAGTTTTGATACTGATGTTGCACACTCTCTCCCAGCTGTAATACATAATCTGAGTTATTATCTAAAGTAATCAGACTACACGTCTTTTCCCTTTTTTATCTGTTCACTGTGTGGAACTGACTGCTTCATATTCTATGATATAACAAAATGCACACAACGCCATGTTTGCATGCAAGTGAAAAACTACAATAACACTGAGTGAGAAACTTTCAAAGTACTTTATGGTTGCAAATATGATCATACTGCCCGAAGGTCAAGAAACTAAAGAGATGATTACCGTGACCTTGGTTTTATCAGGTCACACAATGAGACTGCTGGGAGGTAGTGAAAATGTACACTTTATTTTTGTAGCCATTTAACAAAAGAGATGAAACAAGTCGCTGCCACATTTTTCAGACATTGTCCAGGTTACGTGTGGCAAGTTGAGTTGAGCAAAAGACATCATCCTGGTGCCTCCTTAGGGATACTGTAACCTCAGCGATAAGCAACATGTCCCGTGTGAGTATTGTCTGGGGCAGACAGATGCTGGAGCATGACCTCTGATAACTTTGTCAGGAAGCCTAGCGTGATGGCAGATAAATCGAAAACCAGTGCACTCAGAACACAGGCACAGAAATGTCTCCGCAAAGTTCATTTTTAGATTCTCGCTACTACATCAGAGACTACAGGGAGCTGATATGCCTTGTCCTGACCAGCTGCTACGAGTGTTGAATCAGAGCACTGTGGTAAATATGAGTCAGACATGAAAATGTTGGTTAGCTGAACAAGACTAAGGGCAAGAGGAGACCAGCTAAAAATGAGAACTGTCATGTCAAGTTCGCCAAAACTGATGACGACAGCCCTTGAAGATGCTCTTTTATTCAGACTGTTTATTTTTAGAAACCTTTTTTTTTTCTTTTTCAAACTACTGTAGTCGATTTCAAGTAGCTTCAGAGAAAAGTCCTGACACACCTGTCAGGAAGACGTACTTGTCAAGGCACTGAATGTGCTGCTGTGGTGAGCTCCATCTCCAGAGAGGTCGCTTAGTTATAGAAGCTACGCGTCGGGTAATTTCTACTTCTGCGTAAAAGATTAGGAGACGAGTCACATAGCCAATTACTGTCATTACAGTGTCTCGTGACATTAATTCACACAAGACAGAGCAATCTTGATTGTTGTACAATCTTAAAGGCTAATAACAGGGGGCAAAATGTAATTGCTTTCATCTGATGAGCCAAACTCACGAGCCACGAGATGAGACGCTCTGAGAACAATCACCGCTAAATCTACAGTCTGTCATACAAGTTAACTTTGGGCTTCTGGATTTACCGAGTGAAGTGACAATGTAAATGTGGAGGCAGATTTATAGAATTACGAGAGTTATTGATAGTGATTTGTACAATAAACCAACACGGGAATTAGAAAAAATACAGTTTGTTCTTAAGAGTAGGCTTACCTTACTCACTGAAGATGACTATTTGAACAGCTATTTAATCAGTTAGTTGATTAACAGGAATCTAATAAACAATCACTGTGATTGGTGATTAATCAAACCAGTAAAGCTGATGATCCATTTTCAGTTTTGAGGATTTGCTGCTTTTATTGTGATCAAACACAGAGTGTCCTTGGATTTGGACTAATCAATGAAGAAACTGTGCTTTGATTAAAACAAAATAAGTCCTCTAAAAATAAATTCCCTCCAATGAATATTCATCATTACTGAACATTTTTATGCCTAAAGCTGCAGGTATGAATTATGCTTGGGTAAAAAGGATGGCCTGTGCACTGTGAGTGTGTGTAAGGTTAGAGCGCCTACAGTCTGCTTTCTATTTACGCTGCGTCGTTCATGTTGTTCATTATCCTTAATAAGTCTGCGTGTCAGAGGTTTGTGCAGTACGTGTGCACAAGGCTGCCACAGACTCGTGTTCAGGTTCATCATCATATGCTCCGGTCTAAGGAAAACAATCGTATACGCAGGTTATGTAATTTTGTTTTAATTACAGGGTCTTTCCTGTTACTTTCTGATGTTATCAGTTTCACTTAAACTAGTTTATGAAGACAAATGATTTTATAATGTAAATGCAGTAAGACGAGAAAATGCCGTGAAAGCCACCCGAGGGAAGATCCCCACACTTTAACAAGGTCAGGAGTCCTTGTTGTGTGCTTCACTCTCTCTCCTCACAGATGAGCTCTGATAACGAGAAGAGATATGAAAAAAAAAAAGCATCAGCAGTAATTGCTGTTTGCACATCAGTTTAGTTCTGAAGAAAGCAAACATAGAACATCACCTATTTCAACAATGATAACACCCATGTCACCAAATGAGCAACATAAACGGCTCCTCCACACGAAGGCGTCCGATGCCCGACAGCGACAAACATTTCACAGACAATGTGCCACTTTCTCATCGCAGTGTTACTTCCCTAAAATACTTCCTAATTTTAAAAGCGTCACGAGAGACGTATTAATACAATAATAACCCTCCACTGAGTTTGATGAGACCACCAGAGCAATCATTTTAATTGTACTGTACTCTAATCACAAACTGAATGAAAGATTCTAATTTTTGGTCACTACAAACAAAAATTAAAAATTTGTAAAGTTAAAGTATCCAACCATGACGATGCATAGAGTCAATTTAGGACTCGCCTGTTTTTTTGTATTCATATTCATTGGTATCAATTAGGGCTGTCACGATTAGTCAACTAGTCACGATTACGTCGACTATCAAAATCGTCGACGACTGATTTAATAGTCGACGCATCGTTTGAAGCTTTATAAGATCCCAAAAGACACAGGAATAAGTAGTAGGATTTAAGAGTGTAATAACGGACTGAAACAGAAGATGGCAGCACTGCATGTACAAGGATGCCAGCTGCCGTTAAACCCCGAAGAAGAAGAAGCTGTGTCCCAGAATTCATAGCGTGGCTCAGCTCAGTTTCCAACAATGGCGGCAGGTAGTTAGTTTTAATATTACTCTTATTATTCTTTCTGGGTCACAAAATAAACGTTTAACATATTTTTAGGCGAGAATGTAGCTGTGTAAACCTCAAATATCTGCTCAGTTTATCAAGACACCACATATTTTCAAAAGCACTCCGACGTTTTCGGAGATGTCTGTTAGCCACTAGCTCGATAGCTAGCCGCAGGCTAGGCTCACTTAGAGCCGTGAGAACACCGGACTCCCCGCAAATCATTTTCAAACCCACCGCAGTCTTTCACTACTCAGGTTAAACATGATATATAAGTCACTTAGATAACTTAAAAATTATAAGTTAAGTATTTTATTTGTTCCTGAGTAAATCGGTTTGGCTGAGATTAAAGTTAGAGTTTTTATACAGCTGAATAAACGTCAAGCAGACAACTGATTATCAGAAGTGTGAGATGCTTGAGAATATACTCCGGTGTCCTGTTATATTTTAGATAGCAAGGAGTTTATTAAACTTCACTGAAACAATCTGCAAATTTCATTAAAATTTAATAAACTATCATCTTGTCTTTATTTTTAGTTAGCACATACCTTAAACACTTAAAGCTGTAAGCTAATGACAGTTATATAAGAGGAAATGCTGCTGGTGCAATAAGCTGTAATGCTGTACATCCAATGGATGATGATCTGATTAGTCGACTAATCGCAAAAATAATCGGTGACTTGTCGACTATCAAAATAATTGTTTGTGGCAGCCCTAGTATCAATCACACAAAGCCAGAGAGGGTAAAACACTGGTTCAACATACACACACACACACACACACACACACATTAATTTTACATCTTTATCAAACACATTTCCTCTCAAAAGAAGGAACAGCACAGATATGTGAACTACAGTCACAGACAAACCTCCATTCGGCTGTGCTTTGCATAAAGTGTTTTAATATTAGTAATAACGTGTTTTATGAAGGTTTTTCATTGACTTTCCTGCCAGAAGGAAATTGGACTGAAGTACCAACACTTCTGTATGTTTCTGATCTGGGTTTAGCTAAAGGACACACAGAAACCGTTCTTTGTGAAATCAGTGGTTAGTGCTAATTAATTCTGTTAGCTAGATATCCAATGTTTCAGGGTCACTGCAGTCAGCACTCTTGGGCCCCTGTGACGAGACAGTAATACTTTAGATTAGAGGACAAATCAAATCTTATTTCCAGTGTTGGAGGATGTATTGGTGCAGTTTGGCCTCTGAGCTTGTATTCCAGGGTTAGGAAATGAGTGTTTGTGTCTGCGCTTTACTAGCCGCTCCACAGCGCCATCGCTTTAACAACTATTCAGGCTAAACAAACGTAGCATCAGGGAAAGCCTTGATTTGATTTATGCCCATAAGTGTTTCTATAATAATGTGATGCAACATGAAAACTATGAATTTCCAGAATTAATACCAGAACTTGACGACTGAGCACGACTCCCCATGAGGACCTGAACATGACCACCCTGCACACTTTGGTCACGTTGGTCTCTGAGAGCCTCGTAATCCCAGCCAGGACACGAGGTGAGGATGACAGGAGTGCGAGATATAAAAGCTTCGGAGGCAGAGGTAGACCTGCTGCGGGACGTTTTTGGATGGTTTGTGTGTATTTGCTGAAAGTCAACCCACTGTCAATGCTAGTCCCAAGGTAGTTAGAGCTGCTAACACGCTACACTGTGTCTGTGGGACAGGGTCATCCTGTCTCCGAGTCTATGAGACGCTTCTTCGTCTTCATGTACTTAAGGTGTGATACAGAGGACCGGGAAATAACACACTACAAAGCACCAGTTTCTTCACAATCGCAGGATACAACAGAGGTCATGTCCACCCCCCTCCTCAGGAATCTCTGTGACTGTAACAAAGCAAAGGGTTTATTACTTCGTGTCATGACCACGACACCAACATAATGCTTTTCCAGTCGCCTCCTATGACATGATCGTGTGCTGTCAGTGAATGAATTCCACCTTTTTAATGCTCCATCATCAACACACTCACACACGTTTTCTACACAAACACGTTTATTTCTTAGTTCTTCTCATTTAAATCTGATTTCACTCGGTCACCGCGCTGATAAAACATGAACTTAGCTCCTGGTTCTTTTTGTTTGAAGTCTGGATGATTGTCATTTTGAAAGTGGTTGGCATTTCCTACCAGGTCCACATTTAAAAGGTTTGGTGGAGCAGAGTCCCTGAACTGATTCTAGGTGTGAATAAGACGTGTGAGTGCGATTGCCTTTGTTATCGTATGACAGAGCTGGTTTTTGTTTCTCTGCTTCTTGAGTAATGTGCGTTGATGTGTTCAGCTCAAGCTCAGTGCATGTTTAATATCTGGAAACAAAAGCAAATTTTAACGATTATTTATCATCTGTGGACAAAATTTCTTTACTATATCACAGACGTTCGTACTGACACAACCCACATCCTAAGGATCGAGAGAATACTTCAATCATTTTAAAGGCTGTGAGAGCGTGCCTGATATCTCTCCTGGTTTGATGATTATTCACGACTGTGTTTTCTTGTCCTTGGTAAAAAATTAAAAAAGAAGTGCATTCTTCACAAAATCATTTCCAAACAATTTCACAGCTTCTCGTTCTTTGTCTTAAATTTCTCATGCAGACTGTTGGTAAAACACTTAGCGTGCCATAACTTATTAAAAACTGCAGGTTTTTGCACCGTATGCATGTAAAATCAGGCAAAGCTAAGATGAAACAGAAAGGTGTAGGAAATCTAAAAGCTATCAGCAAAAAAAATCCAATTATTTTTCAGGAAAAAAAAATGTTTGCACTAAACTTCAATTGTTGACGTGAACAAGGCCACAGAAGCAATCACAGGAACGTGCTTTCTAAGAGAAACATATTAAATCTCAGTAAGTCCAGAAGGGTTTTTATTTCTCTTGGGTTTTGTTCTTGGCATTGACTGTTTCAGAAACAAGTGGCCCTTATCAGGCACCGAGCAGCGAGAGATACCTGTGACAGCCGACATGTTTGAGGCCCAAGTGCTTAATCTCTGGTCTCTGCTCCGGAGCAGTGAGACACATCACTGGAGCAAGGAGTGACTGCGTGCATCTCAAACCAGCTGACACAAGAAATGGAAATGGAAAAAAAACACCCTGCATGAGCTCGAGAGCACTCCTCTAATCGTATCAAAGACTTCTACAAACAAACATGGGTGAACTGTGATTGATGGGAGCGCAGTTAATAGGTCTCCCAATCCAACGCTGTGAGAGAAAGGAGGGTGCCAGAGACCAGAGATCAATAGCAACTCGGAAGCATGTTAGGGGATCATACTGAATCAGATTGATGACAGCTGGTGGTGATGTATTTGGCAATCTAATTTTAACACAAAGTAACTCAGAGATAGTGCTGCCACAGAACTGAACTCAATCCTTGCGGGCCAACAGTATCACAGCTGTAGAGAGACACCGACTCGTGCTGCAGGTGGAGGTAGGGGCAGCAGCACTGTTTTATCTTGGATTTTCAATTCGTGCTCCGTGCCATTAAAGTGCATTAAATTATTCACACTTTGTGGCAATCTCACAAATATTTTACTCCCAAAAAGCTCTTTCGGTGCAGTGCAGAGCTTGGACATACACGGCAAACCGACAGGGAAAAAAATCTGACTTGTACAAGTCCTAAATGCAGGCCCACGATTTTTACCGGCTGCACATTTGATGCAGCCACTCACGGTTTTGCACACAGGCATGAAAACGACGCCAATAATTTCCTTTTCTATCCTCCATCTAACTGGATTGAAGCATAGTGAGCTCTGCCAGGGAAGGCAGCCACAACACAGACAGGGCATAGACATTCATTGTAGAAAGGCTTAATTTGTGTATATGCATGTGCTTCTCCGAGTGCTGGCATGTTGGTGTGTGTGTGTGTGTTTGCTGAGCTCATACGCTAATCATGAAACCATAAATACCGGGTGTCCTATGTAAATGTCTCACACTGTGCACTGTCCTGGATCGTCACTAAAGATCATTTAATTCTCCGTATCCATTAATGGCTATGCTACAGGTCTTTAAGGCAATGGGTTGTGAAAATGACTGAAAAACAAATCAGGCAAAAGACAAAATATCATCCGGTTAGCTGTTTCTGCATAAGCATTTTATGTTTTAAGCCATAAAGGAGAAATATGGATTATTGCAGAGGTATAAAATGAAACACCTCAGTGGTTCAATATTTCTTAATTACTCTATGTGCCAATTTCTCTTTTAAGAAGGACACAGCGCAGCATCACCAACTGGCCTTAGGTTTGTCTGCTGAATGAAGCTTGTTGGGGGATGGATGAATCCCTCCCCTGTTCTGGTTTTCTGAGCCAAGTCTGCATGATGGGGCCCTGAGCCTTCGGCCTGTGCCAGGTGGCAGCTGGGAGAGAGAGTCCCCAGCCAGGCCTCAGCAGCCCTCTCTCTGGTCCTCTGGCCGCCACCGCTGCCACTCGCCGAGCTCGACACCAACTCTACTGACCTACAGATTGGTCGGGAGTACTGGTGTTGACCCTTTTTCCAGATTTCTTTTTCTGTGTGTGAAATAAATACTTTGTGCAGAACATTTTTTTAAGACACGGTGAAGCGCTGTTCTTTGGTCTATTCCAGAGTCGTCACGAAAGTAGGATCCAAACTTGATACCGACACCCGGAAAATATTCAGTACTATTTTCAAAACCATGAAAGTTAATCAGCCTTTCTAAAAATAACAATTATAATAATACTGGTCTGAGTAAATGTATTCATCTACAGCCATTTGTGCTGGTTCGGCACCGATGGAGCTGCTAAGGTAACCTGCCACTGTTTCTGTCTAGTGGTCAGCTGAGTAGCTTCAACGCTAGCATCGTAATGCTAGCTAATTGATTAAACAGATGGCTGAAACAGCCATCGGGTAACTGGCATGTACCACCCAGGATAACATTTATTACAACTGTTCAATATTTTGGTGCAGTTGAAACGGGAGCTTTACCGACCTCGTGTTGCTGCACCACTCTTCATGTGTTCAGCTGCTAGTGAGGGGAGGGGCTGCTCACCTGCCTGCATGCAACAGTGATGTGAGAAGAAATGTTGTTTTTTATTTTAACTTTAAAAAAATGTCAAGGCTTCCACACAACTGTGTTAAGTAACTCTAAAGAAACTGTCTGACGCTTATTTAACTTTTACTAAAACATTGAACTCACTCAGAGAAAAGCTGTTAACCTACACTAAAAGAAAATGAAATATCACTATTGTTGGTTTTAAATATTCCTCTTTAGTGTACTCATCAAACAAATTAATTTTTTAAGATTACTTGAGTCATGTCTGGTATTTCAATGAAATACTGTGTTTTTGCAAGTCAATTCAATACCTCTTTCTTTAGTAATTTCAACATTTTAGAGTAAAACAGTGAAATTCACAGGAGTTCTCTCACCTCTTTCCAATCAGTCATTTAATTCTGAGTTATTTTAATCTTTGGCTCTTTTCTCCTTCCCCTCACTCCCATCCAGTCACAGCAGATGGCCCCGCCCCTCCCTGAGCCTGGTTCTGCCGGAGGTTCCTTCCTGTTAAAAGTGAGTTTTTCCTTCCCACTGTCCAAAGTGCTGCTCATTGGGGGTTGTCTGATTGCTGGGGTTTCTATGTATTATTGTAGGTCTTTACCTCACAAAATTAGACATTTTTTGCACTAAAGTGAGTTACTTAATACAGTTGGATAGAACTACTTGACTTTTTCAGTAAATCCAAATCAATTTTTCAGTTCAGTTTTTAATTGAAATAATATAAATGACACTAATATATTAAAGAAAACATAATTTGTTCAGTGAATTATTCAGTACTTCAGTGCTGTTACAAATGAATTTCATATCTGATAATAATTTGACATTTTTAGAATAGATATAATATTTCAGTCTGTTTTTTTGACAAACCTACTCTGTACATGCTTTCATGTATCCACAATACTAAAAGATACTAAATTTTTTATAATTTTGGTATCAAAATATACTGTAAATAGCAGTTCTGGTGACATGCTGAGTCTGTTAATGTCTGATATGGTATTAACATGAAAAAGAAGTATTCTCTGCCCAGGTACAGTGATAAAATCAAATCTTAACACTTGTTGAAGCTGTTTGTTAACCAGGAGATCATATTATTAATTATTCATATTACAAGTAAATAATTCAGAAAAGATTGTACCACAAATATGGCAACATCTGTAACCAACAGTGACATAGCTCTCCATACATGGTGAATGCTCTCGTCTGTAAGACCTCAAACATACAAAAAATAAAATAGTTCAACATCATCTTAAATAGTTTGTAATACTAAGAACATTTTCTGTATCAATTTGTCATTTCTGGATACATGATGTGCAATATATAGCTGTTAGCTAACAGCATGCCAATAGTAAATCAGAGAGCTTTGTTTTTATCTATAACACAAATCAGTAACAATAATATCAGCCTGTCAAGTGTCAGGTTGAGCTAGTGATGCTGACGGGTCTTTCCTCCGTCATATTTGAGCAGCGCTCCACATACATCCTCTGTAGTGAAAGGTCCCAGTTATATCTCAGCACTGAGGGAAAGGTTTGTCTCATGCACTCGTTTTTTCATGCATTTTGCCAAATGATGTCAAACGAACAAAGCACGCCGTCGGTTCCTGTAGGCCCGTCTAGACATAATGGAGGAACTCGATGATGGCAACAGTATGATTTACAGCGTAAGAATCCACCGGTGCTGCATTGAACGTCTGTACATGCTGAGCACACAATTGTATCTCCTCAGGGTGCTGCCTCCATCCAGCTAGCTGTTCACCCTTTCAAACTGACAGACATACTTTTAGCCTGCGATGGAGGCACTTTTCACCCCATAGGATACCTCAAGAAAGATGTTTGCTTAACTCAGACCTTGAGCTTCACACTCAGCTGCATACCAACTTTAACCTTTACTATACAGCTAGTCAAAGCTACACATCCCTGTTTCATTGTTCATTTTAGCAGATGGTCTCATTGGTGCAGAGATTTTTTTTACATTTTAAAAGTACATTACCTCACCCTTACATTTCATTTAATGATGTGTTCTATCGTGTCTGTCACCTGCTGATGACCTCATACTTAACTCGACTTATGAGAGAAGCAGCGTATCCCACTACTGCTCGTATGAGCCCTACTTTCATTAGCATATTTGGCAATAAAACAGTAATGCTTTCCTGCATTAATAATTCATTCAGAAGTTTTTTATGAGAGGAACCATATCTGTATACAGCTGAGTTAAGTTCTTAGATTCAACGCCAGCATCAGGGGATTTCTCTAAAGACAAACTTGCTGATTCAATATTCACCTTTTAAATTATGTAACATTTTGGAAAAATCTAATATCAAACCCCATGCTACCCACATAATTAAGTCTTCCCAGAACATTAACCAAAACAGATCATGTGGGTCAGAAATCTAGCTCCTCCTCCCATTGATAATCAATGCTACAAGTCAATTTACAGCCAGTGGCTTCTACAACCTGAGCCCACTGCATTACTTATTCAATTGTAGCCCATTAAGGCTGTGAGAGCTGATATTAAAGGTGACACGAGCAAAAATCTAACACCTTCCTTCAATAACTGTGTTCCATACGAGGCGTGCGGGGCCGGATCACTGAATTCGACTGTAGCTCGAGGCCATGCTTCACCTCTGCCCTGAGATAGATGTAAGAGCTCAATGACAGCAGCACTTAGCTCACATCACCAGATAGATGTGTCAGCTGTTTTAATGTCTTTACATAGCTCATAAAAGACTGAATGCCACCCTGCAAAAGTGCAGTCTAAGCACTTGCCTCAAACAAACCTCAGAAATCCTGCCACGACTATGTTTAGAGGACTTCTGGGAGGAAAAAGAAAATACAGAGGTTTAGAAGAAGTGCTCATATATAACTGCATCTGACCCTCCGCAGATGTAACGAGCTGACAGGCTTTTTCTGACAACTTGTCTGGTTTTCTAGCCAAGACAAACCTATGAAGCAATACTTAACAAAAAGCACCTGAAGCACAACTCATGGATGCCAATAACAACACCAGCCAGTAACCACTTCACAAATGTCTCCTGGCTAACAGAGCGCAGGCTAATGCATTCGACGGCACACAGCGTCTGTGTTTATGTTTTTACCGGTATGATTTCTTAAATCATCAGAGCAGTCAGGTGATTGCAGGTTATTTTCAGTCCTTAAGATCCCCACTTGCTGAGGTGCACGCTTTTGCTGCCTTGTCAAAACAGGATGTGGACAGAAAATTGAGCTACAAAGGAGCAATCGCAGCTGGAGGCCTCTTCTAGTGTTAATGGTTTCCAGAAAAAGACGTAAAGCAGCTATGAAAACAGAATTCGGTCCAACCTTTGAAGGTCACATGCTAGTCGCTATCTAATATTTCTCCCCTAAAAACAACACCCTGATCTTCATATAACACCAGCTTCCAGAACGCCAACAATAATATGGAACATGTCTGTTTATTTTGTTTGTTTAAAGGTGCTAAAACCAAGTGATTTACATAATATCCATTTATAAAGTCCACTCACAATTTACTGTGTCCTAGCTGTCTGTTGAATGAGTAAGGGTACAAAGGCGACATTAAGCAGGACGGACATTTTTCAAGCAGTTCCTGTAACCCTACATTATTTTAACCCTCGGCCTCCTGTCACAGTCGCTCCTGCCGCTACAGCCAAATCAGCCCCTTCAGGTTGGACTCCGTCATTTCTGCTTCTGAGATGTGTTGCTATCCTCGCCACGTGTACCTGTCTGCCCACCTTCATGTGTGAATTTACAATATTAAACTGTTCCCTCCTGCAAGGTTGCTTTTTGCACTCATGTTCTCCTCACCGCCTCTGTTTTTGTTAGCACAATTACAGATAAAGTTTGTACATCACACTTTCAGTCTCAAGTTTATTTTTGTGAACTCTGGAATTGCTAATCAGTCCTGGAGCCTTCCTCTACTCCGATGTGTACCTGAGCAGGAGCAGATTCCTGAGGTTACTGATATGTTTGTGTGGTTTATCAAATGGCCTCTGCATAATCCGGCGAGGTCTAGCAGAGCAGTTCGAAACGAGTCGTGCAATTCGACGTGAAAACGTTTCGGTAACAACTGCAGGTAGCAGTGCTTACATCAGCCTCCTCTTTTGGCGCTCTTGCCGTGCGAGGTCTTCTTTGGCAGACTTTCTTGTGGCTTCTCGTACCTTAACCATCTCAGCTGAGCTGTCATGATCGTGGTGCTAATACTGGCCCCTTCTGCCTGCTTCAGCACTTCAGAGTCAGGAACTTTGTCTCATCATCTTAAGCCCACGATGCTCCCTGAGAGTCACCTCAGGCAGTGGAGGTGAAAACAGTTCAGCATTTTGGAGCGATGACTATCAGTCTCACATGCATACAGAAAAGATGAGAGGAGCTTTACAGGCTTTCAGCTTCGTTTCTGAGTCATTCGCTGTTCGTATCGACCCGTCAGCCTGACAAAAGCTGCGCCTGCCTGCACAGTTGATGCAGCACGCTGTGGCTTTAACAGTTCAGTAGAATTAGAGTCATTCTAACCACTAAAAGTTAAAAAGTAAGAAATATACTGAAGCATAAGTTTGTATATTCATAGTTGCAGCAATATTTTAAAATGTACAAGAAGGAAGAAAAAACTGTTTCCTAATTTTTTTCTGAATAAATAAAAATATATTACAATAATTTCATAATGAGAACATACTTAAAAGGACGCCAAAGACATGCTTTTGTTTCTCAAATGGTCCAAAAATGTTAAATTTATCTTTCATTTCTTACAGTGTGGCCTTCAGCACTATATTCATCCTGGCAGGAGTGTTTGGTGTAGTCCACACGTTTTATATCTTTATTGTCCAATGATGAGTGTTTAGACAGTAACATTTCAGGAGCTCACAACTGAGAAAATCTACAAAGTCCTTATCTCTGCTGGCCAACGAGCTGCACATAATGCAGACGCTCCCTCATCGTGATTCTGGTGCTTGCCTTTGCACACATACACACACGGGCACTTACATACACTTCTGCGATGGTATCTGGCTATCTCACTTAATTAGCCTCTAAAGGCAGCCTCCCTCGTATTAGTGGATGTGCCTTGCACTATACTATCGTCTCTTAAATAGGGTATACATTACAAACAACCTTGAGCTGTTTGCAGCTGGTGATGCTTATCTGGTGCTGAGGTCAGTGCACGGCATCCAGGTTTTTGGGTTTTTTTTTTTAAATTAAATAAACAGGTAGTGCTGCGGTGTGTCCAAATTTCCAAGCCTGTCCTTTTGTTAGATGAGCAGCGTACTGCCACACCAGCCGATCAGGTCAGTCTGCTCAATGTTAGATGGGCGCGAGTGATAAAAGGGGAAAAACAAGGTGGAAGCATTTCAAAGAGCTCGTGCCATTGTAGGAATGATTCTGGAAATGCCTTTTATTCATGCAGAGAAAACCACGGGCTCACTACTTGGCATTCAAAGTAACAACGCTGCTACCACAAAGCAAATTAATTTCAGACTAATTAGGATAAAAACCAGCTTTGGTGTTGAAAGAAAAATGAAACG